>NC_081407.1:320117884-320227884 GCF_030272615.1 Cryptomeria japonica
GGGTATTGCAATACTTAGATGTGGCGAATATGAAGCCTCTTTTTAGGTCGACCAATCTACAGGCGTGGTAGCAGCAGGTTGGGTTTTGAGTCTGCACGACATCCTTGGACTCTAGAATATTCTGCAATCTTTTCGAGGCATGAACAAGCACCTACAGCAGAGTCTGCACTGTTATTTTGAGGTCAGAATGAATTTGTAGCATATTTTATGGGATGAATGTTTCTGTAATCTGCAATAGCAACAGTTGCAATCTGTAAATAAATTTATTTTTTCGTTCTTTGTAATGCATTCCTTATGTAAACATTAGACATTGTGAGAATTGTATACAACCTTTGCAAATTGCCATGCCTTATGGATGTTGTATGAAACATTTGTAAAATGTGACAAAAATATCTTAAGACAAATTATCTGAGAACACTGCAAACAGAGAACGTGTTACTTTTATAAACATGCCAACTATTTGAAAATTGTCTGAGGGTAAAGAGCAAAACAATTGACAGAAACCTGGTGGGTTTGTATTGAACACCTTCTTGAGAAAATGTTAGGTGAAAAAGGAAGCTCAAATAAAAAGGTGAACATAAAGGGAAGAGTTTGGCATACAAGAGGTTATTCATTGTTTTTGTTGTCAAACCCTTTTCCATTTATGGTCATCTTCATGTCTGAGGATGAAAACTCTTTGGTGTAGGGAATCTGGAGGACATAAACTCTCTTGGTTTTCATTTCAGATTGGAGGATTAAAACCTCGTCTGCTTAAGGTGATTCCATCCAGGGATTGCAGTTGTGCTAAAAGATTGCAATTAATTTCAGTTTCAGTTTGGCGATTGAAGATTTTAGAGGTAGTTTCAAACTCATGTGATTTTAAGGCAATACCATCTCGATTTATTTGCTATTGCATAGCAAATTAGTTTGCAGATTTCTTGTGACCTTGCTTCACTATTATCGGGCACATTGTACCTTGTTGGAGTCATTCACACACCTTTCATTGTTATTTTTACTATTTTGTTTGTGCTTCTGTACACATTTATTGTTGTTTTCATTGAGTTGCCAAATAGTTGGGAGTTCCTATTTTTGTTGTATTATCTTGTATTAGCTGCAACTATTCTTTAAAGTTTGCTGTTACCATTCACCTTTTATTGGCCTCCACACTTGTCTTTGGGCTGTATCTCTCAACATTGACGAAACTTGGATTATATATTTCTGCTGTACCCTTAAGGGGGTGTATAGGTGTACTTTATAAAAAGAATTTGAATTTGGGTTGCAACAATTTAATATTTTATAATATTCTGAATTGGAAATTCATTGTTGAATCTTGATGGATTTCAGTACCATGTTTCAGTTTGTATGAGATTTCATATTTTGGTCTCAATAATATAGTTGACTATTATTTAAGTTCAATTGTGCTGTTTTGCATTCTTTGTTTACTCCAGTTTGCATAAGCAAAAAAGTACAAACAAAATTGCATATTTTATGAGAATTTCATAAAGGTTCATGATCTTGCCAATCCGTAGGGTTAGAGCTAACAATTTTAATGCAACCTATTGATAGAGAAGTTTGATTTTATTAGAGAGATCAGAAAAAAATTGCAGGATTAGATTGAAAAGATTGAAAAAGTAGAAATGGGGGAAAAAGTAAGAATGTTTTGATAGATGAGAAGACAGATATCCGATATAATGCCATTGTTGGTATAAGTTGGGGCCAATAGGAAATGTTAAATCTCATGGCACAATTATTACAGACAATGCAAAACCTGAATATCCCAAGGTTGTACAAAACCTCTGCAGATAACAAAGCCGCTATGGGATTTGCATCTAGGCCTCTCTAGCTTAAGTTCTTACAAAGAAAAGAACTTGAAGAAGAAAGATAAAATCAGAATGGAGTCAGTTTTGCAGCTCACTTTGATGAATACAGGGCACTTGGATCAGTATCTCATACATAAATGTCTCACTAATTTCTACAATCTGAAGGTGAAGCATGGACACAAGAATGAAAGAAGACAATCTTATTATTATATGTGTCCTTTAGAGGATAAGACAATCTTTCACTTCCTCATTTAAAAGATTAATAGCAATTGCATTTTGTATATTCTTCCATAACAGCAGCCTTGCAATCAGTAGTACTAGTAATAGTAAAAACAAAACATAGACTTTCTAGAAAATGCATCAACAACTACATTATTTTTCCCTTTCATATATTCTATATCAAAATCATTAGTTTAATGCAGAGAAGCAAAAATCTCCAAAAAATCCCGATTATACCCGAATTTTTTCTAATCTTTCCCACAAACAATTTTTTTCCCCAAGAAACCCCCTTTTAAAAAAATTGTTGGCTGCAATTTTTGACAAAAATTTTTTACATCTAAATCCTAAGTTACCGGTACTTCACATTTTCCCCCCAAATCCGGATACGATACGTATTGGATTCGGATTCGGATTCACCCTGGAATCCTTGTGGATTCGGACAAGGTACTGATTTTTTCCTTTTGAAACGTATCCGTTTTTTGAGTCACGATTCCCAACGCATCCGGTGTAGACGTGGCGATTCCATAGGGTTTTTTTGACGAATCCGCATCGGTCACAAATTTCGAGGGTTTTTTCATGGGTCGAATCATGTCGTTTAACATTTTAAACCCTAAAGCAAAGCCAAAAGTTAAAAAACGCGAAACCATTCCACGCCACGCACAGTGAAAAAGTAAAACCGAAAAATGGAGGTGAGAGGAGGCGCGACGGCACAGAGGTGAGAAGAGGCGCTACGGCAGCAGGCGCGACGGCAGGAGGCGTGACGGCACAGAGGTGAGAGGAGGCGCGACGACGACACAGAGGAGGTGAGATGGGAGGTGCCAGGGCAGGAGGGCGATGACCGACGACTAGCCCCCAATCTTTCCGACGCATCCTCCATTTTTTTCGGGCTTCCCTTGTAGGTTTTCTATTATAAATTTTATTACAGTTTGTTAAAAAATTTATCATAGTTTGTTAAACTTTATTATAGTTTTTAAAAAAATTTATTAATTTGTTAAATTTTATTATAGTTTATTTAATAGTTTGTTAAATTGTATTATAGTTTATCTAATAGTTTGTTTAATAGTTTGTTTATTAGTTTGTTTGTTTTCATTTAACAAACTATTAAACAAACTATAATAAATTTTGTAATTAAAAATTTAAATTTAATTACTTTCATTTTAAATAAATTATTAAATTTAATTTTATATATTTAACATTTAGAATCTATTCTTTACTATTAAATATTAATAATTATTTTTTAATTTGTTGTAGAAATCATAATGGCAACAACTACTAGCTCTACTCCTCAAAGCTAAGCACCTCAACGGACTTTCAAAACTGACCCAAATTCACCTTTATGGAAATATGTCAAAATAATAGACCAAGTAAAAGGTGGTGGAACATTTTTTTGGATATGCAACTTCTGTAGTGCGAAAAAAACTAGCTCCTACAGTCATGTCAAAGCCCATTTTTGTGCCATTCCCCAACAAGGAATCAAACCATGTCTAGGAAAGGATGGAAATGGGATGTCACCTCAAGAAATAGTAGAATATATTAGAGAGCAAGAGGAAGCAGATGCAAGAGTTGGTCATGCCTCAAACCATCCTTTGTTGAGAGGAAGAGGAAGTAGATCAAAGAGGCCCCCTACTTCTCCATCTTATAGCGATTTTCCTGATATTGTGGTAGAGAGCCACCCATTCTTGGACCCAATTAGTGAAGAACCTGTTATTGTGAAGAGAAGCAGGAGACCATTAGAGAGAGCATTTAAGAATGATGCTAGAGAGATTGCAGATCAATTTGTTGGAAGATGTCTATATGCAAACGGTTTGTCATTTAATGTGGTAGGATCACCATATTGGCAGGATATGTTGAGAAAGGTAAACGAGGCTCCACAAGGGTACACAGGGCCAGGTTATGAGAAGGTGCATAGCACCTTACTAGCAAAGGAGGTAAAAAACATAGACAATGCATTGGCTCCAATTAGAAATTCATGGAAACAAACAGGGGTGTCCTCCATTTCAGATGGATGGAAGGATACCAAAAATCGGCCATTAATCAATGTAATTGCAGTGTGCCCTAAAGGGACAATGTTTCTGAAAGCCGTGGATTGTGAGGGACAAGTGAAGGATGCACAATTTATTGCTAACATCCTTATACAATGCATTCAGGATGTGGGACCTCAAAATGTTGTCCAAGTAATAACGGACAATGCAAAGAATTGTAGAGCTGTAGGTATGTTGATTGAGACATGGTTTGAACACATATTTTGGACACCTTGTGCTGTCCACTCTCTCAACCTCATGCTACAAAAGATAGGCAGGAAAATACATTGGATCAAACAAATTTATGTTGAGGCTGAAGAGATCCAAATGTTCATCACAAACCATAACATGTCACAGGCCATTTTCAGATCATTTCACAGTTGGAGTTGCTAAAGGTAATTGAAACACTTCAATTTTTAAAATCTACATTTCACTTTGATGGTTACTTAATTTTTTATTTTTTTATCATGTCGTCTTTGTATTCTAATTTTTATTTTTAATTTTTGAATAGGTTGCCGAGACTCGATTTGCATCCAACACAATCGTCTTGAGGCGACTTGTGAAGGTGCGACAACCACTTGCTAGCATGGTAATTAGTCAAAGTTGGTCCCTATGGAGGCAATCCAATACGGAAAGGGCAGCAAATGTAAAGCGCATGATCCTAGATGACACTTGGTGGGATCGAGTCGAATATGTTTTGAGTTTCACTGAGCCCATCATGAGTATGATCCGTTATACTGACATGGATCACCCATGTTTGGGAGAGGTATATGATGGCATTGACTCGATGATTGAGAAAATGAAAGCCATCATCAATGCAAAAGAGCAAGATCTCGAATAAACTTTCTTCAAAGAGGTTCAATCAATTTGTGTTGAGCGGTGGAACAAAATGACCACCCCACTACATCTTCTTGCATTTGCATTGACTCCCAAATTTTATAGTGATGAAATGCTTGCTAAGCCATCAAGGGTACCACCATATAGAGATTCAGAAGTCAGTGAAGGGTGTAGGACAGCACTTACTAAACTCTTCCCCGATTCTGAAATGGAGGATTTAATGACAAGTGAGTTTGCTGATTTTGTAGCCTCCAATGGTCAAAGTGTTTCCGCTCTCTGTGACAAGTATAAAAAGGATTCTCATGCTTGGTGGTACCTCAATGGCCATACATCACCAAACCTTCAAACTCTTGCAATCAAAGTTTTATCGCAAGTAAGTTTCTTAATTTTTATTGCTCTCTAAATTTAGATTTTTTACTATTTTATAATTGTCACCCTCTCACTTTGTGTCAATCATTCAATAGGTTGCTAGTTCCTCTTCATCTGAGCGAAATTGGAGCACATACTCCTTTATCCACTCAGTGAAACGCAACCGACTGGCAGCAAGTAAGGCGGAAGAGCTCGTTTATGTGCATTCAAACTTGCGCCTTCTTACTCATAAACAAAATGAGTACAAGGATGGGAGCACAAAGTTTTGGGATGTAGATCCAAAGCGAACTGATTTGGATTTTTCAGCTGACACACAATCTTTACTTTCTGGGGAGTCTGATAGCCAATGTGCTGCTAGTGCAAGTGGCAGTGAGGCTGCATGTGGTTCCAGTACTCTACCTACATCATCTAATGTCAATGATGATGTTGATCTTGATCTTCCTAGTGACCCATATGATGCTGTTGCTGATTATTAGTTGTGTTATTTTATTGTTGAACGGTTGAGCCAATGAACAATGAATTCGATATCTATCATAACATTCAAAGTTTGACAAATAGATATTTCATATTAGATTAGACTTATAGTAAATTTGTAATTTTGTTATAGTTATATCAATATGAATCATATATGGTAGTTCCAAGTTTTGTTTAGCATATGGATGATATGTGGGTTTCTACTTATTAGACTGTATACATGTATATATTTATGATTTTTACATTTTTTTGTACGGACGTACCCATACGTACCCAGCCCCTCCTAAAAAAATTGCCGTACCAGCGTACCGTACCCACATACCCGTACCGGCAACTTAGTCTAAATCACATAAAATTTTTTACATCTAAGAATATTGTTATAAGATTTCTTATTATATGTTTGTCGGTATGTTCATTGATAGCAAAGTGCTAGCATCTAGTGAGTTTGTTAAGCATAGTCAAGACATATTGAGATCAATCAAAGATCACTTTCAAAAAGCTTAGAATCAACATAAATTCTATGCAGATTATAATTGCACAGTGAGGACATTCGAGGTCGAAAACTCTTTAGTGTAGGGGATGTGGAGGACAAAAATTCTCTTGGTTTCCATTTTGGATTGAAGAAAAAATCCTCTTGTTCACTTGAGGTGATTCCATTCAAGAATCGTAGTGTATAAAAAGATTGCAGTCAATTCCAGTTTCAGTTGGGTGATTGAAGAATCCAGTTGTGATTGAGGAATTCAAAAGTAGTTTCAGAATTGTGTGATTCTGAGGTAATATCATCTCGGCTATTTGCTATTTCATAGAAAATCAAATGTAGATTTGTAGGGACTTGGCCATACCATCAGTGGGGGTGACTTACCTTGTTGGAGGCAGTCACACACCTGTTGTCGTTAATTTTATTGTTTGTTTGGACCGCTGTACACGTTTATTGTTGTTTTTCATTGAGTTGCTGAACAGTTTGGAGTCCCAATTGTTGCCACTGTACTATCTGGTATTAGCTGCGGGCTATTCTTTAAAGTCTGCCATTGCCATACTCCTTTTTGTCGCAGCCGCACTTGTCTTTGGGGCCATAACTCTTTATGTCGATTAAACTTGGATTATACACTGTTGCCATATTCTTCAGTGGCTGCAAAGCCATATTTTGTGACAAGAGTTTGTAAGTTTGGATTGCAGCAATTTATTATTGATAATATTCTCTGTTGGAAAATGGAAACTAATTGTTGTCGGATTTCAGGACCATGTTTCAGTTTGTATGAGGTTTCATATCTTGGTCTCGATAAGGATACTTGACTATTGTTGAATTTCAGTAGTGTTGTACTGCATTCCTTGTTTAGTCCAGTTTGCATAAATCAGAAAATATAATTTTTTCTTTTGTATATTTCTTGAACTTCAGAAAAAATCTCTTGAAAACTTCAGAAAAAATCACTACATAGTTTGATGCAGACACTAGCTTAAGAGCATGTCTCTGCTAAATGCAAGACAAGCTACATATTCTCTGTTGCTCTAGTAGTGATATATCTCTGGCGAATTTGATTTCACAGCTTACCTTGAAATACATGCTTGCGAGTTTATCTTTTTGGGTATGTAATCTATTCTGTAACATTATTCAGCCTTCCATCGGACTGATTTACCTGAGGTAGAGGTGGTTGTTAAATTTTAATAGTATGATGCAGACATTGGGGAGATGCTCTTATCGAATTATGTTTTATATGCTTCTAAACTAGGTATTGATTTCTCTTCACAGGAATGATAGTGTGCATTAATATTCAATATAGTTCTATGATTTTATATCTAGTTTATATTAATAAAGGATATCTTGGGGCCTTAATATAATATGGTGTTTAGATTTGTTTTATAACTAAAATTAGTAATTAGTGCCTCAGATATAGGCGGTATTGTTTAATTCTGACCATGCTGGGGAGCTTCATTTGGTGGGTTTTTATTTTTGCATTCTGGCTTTTCAGAACCATTAGTTTGGAGGTCTTTGATTTATCATTTTATAAATAAATATTGGTATTAATTATTTTCATACAAAAACAGATTTTTTTTGTGTTAGTTTTAGATCATTTAGATAAGTTATTTAGTTATATAATTCTTGTGGTTTCTATTTCATTTTCAGAATATCATGGCTGACATGCGCAAAGTCTTAGCAAAAAATCCGCATATTGAACAGCAACGGTTACCTAGAAGAGTATTTTTAGAAGAAGTAAACGAAGACAGTCAAGCTCTCATGGTAGTTTCACATTCACTTGGTTTAATGATGATGATGATAAATTATAGATCCAGTTCCTAATGCTATAATACGAATTTTTATTTGCTTTTCAATCTTATTCAGTCTCTGCTTGTGTACCTACAGATTCTGGTGTCTTGCTTCGTGAAAACTACACATTTTGAGGAGTATCTTTGTGTTAAGGTAGGCTTATATGATATTTAAATCACATACTTATCTAGCACCTCAATGAAGCTTTATATATTTTTAGAATCAGAGTTAGTCCACAGATCTAGATATGGTGAAAATGTTACTTCGTAAGTTCATAAACAGATTGCTTGTGCTTTAATTCTCAAGTTCATAAACGGTTTGCTTTTGCTCATCTTGAAATGCTCTTCACTAAAACTTGTACTTTATTCCATTTGCATCTATCTCATTATATGCTACAAGAGATTATATTCATCTGTTTATTGTAACAGGAAGCTGTTCTTTTGGACCTTTTGAGAGTTATCAGTCACCACCGTGCCAGACTGGCTACTCCAATTCGTTCTCTGTATAAAATGCACAATGACAATGAGGCACAAAGCGTACCATTTCAAGAAAACATGGCTGGAAGAGGAGCAGGTGTGCCGGATAATCGACGTTTCCTACTCATTGAAAGTCGAACATTAAATGGAGAGGATGAAGGAAAACAGCAATCTTTGAGAAGCAATCAAGAGCTGAATACCTCTCACACGAAAGTAGTTGCTTCAGAAGCTAAAGACATCGAAGCTGGAACAATTTTGTCCAAAGACACCTTCAAGAATGATACTTCAGATGCGAAGGGTGATCATAAGCAGAAAGAGATGGATCCTGTTGCTAATGACTTAAAATCAAAGAGCAGTAAACAAAGTTCAGAAGTAGTTGAAACATTGCCTCCAAAATTGCATCCAGAAGGGTTAAATTCAATGGGACTTAATTCCAACGACAAAACCTTGCATGGAGCAGCTTCGGGAAAGCAAGCATCCAAAGATGGAAAGAACGGGATCAAATCATCTAGTGAAGTACATTGTTCAGTCACAGAGATAAAGAGAGTCAAACCTGACTCAACAAGCAGACTGGATGATGAGTTAATCTCAGACAAAGGAAAGCAACAAGGTCAAGGTTCCTCCCTCCCATCTCCTAAGAGCGTCCGATCGACTACTTCAACTTCAAGGCTCCCATTGGAAGAAAATATGCCTCTGGGTGTTGCTTTGAATGGACCAAAGATTAATTCTTCCAATTAAGGGACACGCTAATTCACAGGTGTAACTAAAAGAGCTTTCTGCATGTCAAAACAGCAATGACAATTGTGGAAAGGACAATAAGGAGTCTCAGTTGCCATCGTCAGGCATTTTACAATCTGACCAAAGAGTCTAGGAGAGGTGATGGAAAATGTACGTTGGATGTGTATCATATTATTTTATTTAATTATTTTTTCTTGGTCTCAGATCCTTTCAAACATGTATATTTCCCATCGGATTCGTACAGGTTATTTGAATTAGCTCTGTAAAATTTAATACCAGTATTGAAAGCAAAGGAATTCATTAGCTCTAATTCCTTGATCAAGGATCTAGTTAAAAACATGATCAAGGCATTAGCGAGAATTGAAAATAAATGCTTAAAATGATAGCAAACACCCAAGCTTTTGTATTTTTTATAACGAATTTTTGGGGGTTTGCATTCTGCTTGCAAACTAGGGGTTGGATGCACCAAAGCACTCTGAACTGGCAAGAAGTTGAGAAACAATGAAAAGGTTTGTCGTGGACATTCGTAGACATATAAGGGCAAACAGATAAGCTCTTACTAACAGAGTCGAAACTAGATAAGTGAAAACGGCCCATAGAATTGAAAACAGAGAAAAAAAACATCATTAGTATTCATGAGATCAAGATAATAAAGCAGTTAAGAGGCTGGACTGAAACTATGCACACAATAGAATTACTAATTATTTGAAAATCAAATAACATTTACATTTGCACAGAATTAAATAAATATTAATAATGATATTATTGAGAATTACGTTTGAATGTATTATTATATTGCTTTTATAAAGCTTTCCAAACATAATTTTCCAAACTACCACTCACAAAAATGTAGCTAATAATTAAATTACAAAAATAAACCACAATTCACTAAAGGTAACACTATCACTGTAACCTTAATATCCCGACAGCTCCGTTCAAGGATTATATTTCACACAACAATCAACAAAAAAATAAGTATGTTTTTGATTAAGGCAAGTAGGGATTTTGAAAGGGCTGAGACTCCTGTACAAAAAGATGAGATAATCAGTGAGTATAGCAAGACAACAAAAGACAGCCAAATGACTCAATAAAAGATGAGACAAAAAAAATCTATGTTAACTATGCAATCTACCAACCTTATATGAGATTGATTTGAAATTTCGAAATTTGTTCTGACAAATTTTGCTCTACCAATATGCAAAGTTCTTTTACTCTTAAACATCATAGGCATAACCCTCATCCAACCTTGAAGCCTTAGAAGAGGAATCCAACGATCTTGAATGAAGTTTCCCTATTATCTTCCTCATGCATCGCCTCAGTGATTGTGATGGATCCCTTGATATTAGGGGTGTGCTCCTTTTTCTTGAAAATAAATTTCTTGTTGCTCGAGCAACTAGTGTTAGTATGGCCCACTTTACAATGACAACGACAAACAACTTAAAGAGTTTTTCAATTCAATCTCTTGCACCCAATTGTCTTATTTGAAAGAAATTGTTATCCCAGTAGGGACCAACATGTTTTTCTTCATAAACATAAATAATCTAGCGAACAACAAATCCTCCTTGATTTTGGTGATTAAATCAACAATATAATATTGCCCAAAATAATTGGCAATAAACATAAAAACCCCTTTGTCTCAAAATTCCAAAGACAAAACATAAAACTTGATGATGCCATTTTTCATTGGATAAAGCATAAATACCAAATTTTAAGACAAAGGTCATTCTTCCCTTGAAACTAATGACCTTTAAAAACAGTTCTTGAGCAATCTTTAAGATTAAAGATGAAGATAGGCTTTATATAAGATAGTTCCTAGACTATCCAAGATAACTTGAATTTCTATTAATCTATCAACTAATGAGAGAAAAATCAACTCTCGCGACTTCAGCTTGAATGAGCAAACTTATGGATTTCTTCAAGATAGTTCCTAGACTATCAGGTTAAGCAATAAGCTACTTACTGCCCCTAGATCCAACCATATAGGAGTTCAGTTTGCTCGTTCAAGCTGAAGTCGAGAGAGTTGATTTTTCTCTCATCAGTTATCTCTACTTGACCTCTTGGTTTCTAAATTCAAAGCATACATCTTCTAACATTATCAAGGATATCAATGATATCTATTTGGATCATACCCTCCACCTCCATCTCTCACACTGACCTAAACTTGAAGCAATCACTTTATAGTCATAATTTGTCAATAAGCAAGGAGCACTTACATCCCTCAACATGCAAGCCTCCCTTTAACAAAGTTCTTCTAAAACCCTAGGAGTTAGAACAAGAGCAACAATAGGCGAAAAATGCCATCTCCCTATCACCCTTATCAACAAACTTAGGTAGGTCCACGACAACACCGACTATAGATTTATTAAATCCCTTTACTCCTTGAATAGAAGCCATGAGCACCATTTGTTTTGAATTAGCAAAGACTTGAGCATGAATTAATACTTGGGGGAGAAACCACATAGTGATTGACCAAATGGGGAGGGGAAATAGCTATTGAGGGGAAAAGGAAGCCTTAATGCAACCCCCAAACAAGAGCAAAATAGTGGACTGCACCCAAAGTCTTCTGCTTGTCCTCACACCCATGCGCCTTAAATGAGCCTCAAGTAGAATATCAAGGAGTAGTTCGTCTTCTTTCTTGCCCCATTTTGTTCCCCCAAACATCCATTTCAATAAAGTCTTCATCGACAAACAAATATATGTTCTTTAGAAGTTTTTTCTTTTAAAAAACAATTCTTGAACTAAGCGGAATTCCATCAAGCTACCTCGTAACCTTCAAAAGTGTGTAGCTTCAAAGTTTAATTCTTGACTTTTTAGAATATGACCTACCCCAACTCTTGAATCATAGATATCTCAAATTATTGGAAAACAATCCATAGTGAGCCATCCATAGTGGTGCATCAAGTTGTCTTATGACCCTCATAAGGGTATAATTCTTCAGATCCACATACTCCTAAATTATTTGGGTAGCTATACATATTGAGCTCACTAGATCTCTACTTGATTTAAAAATAATAATTCTACAATATATTCATTCTTCTATTCAATTAGCATAAAAAGGGAAATTAGAAAAATGTGTTTCTCATACAAAACATCTTTGAGTGAAAAGCTAAATGAAATGATGAAAATCCTTCAACCTCCCATGCTTCTAGTCTTCAATTGTAAAGACTCAAAATTAATATTCATATAGAGTATATTCAAAACAATAAATTTCAACAAAAGCATCATTTAGTGGATCTTTTATCCTCAACATAGGTTAGCATCATGTGATTTGTCTTGAGTTTCCCTTAAGAGTTCTACAAGTCCAAGACATGTGACTTTTTTTTAAGTAGTAATAACAATTAGTTTCTCCTTTTCCATCAATGCATCATGAGTGTAATACATTCTCATGTTGAGACACTTGTATTTTTTGCATTTATTCTTTTTCTTTTGTTGAAAAGGTTGAAATCATATCTTCTAGGGTTTGAGAAGTACTTTTATTAAGTGTAAAAATAACAACATTGTATTTAAGAGAGAAAATTGTTTACCAAAATAGTCTTAGCATTCTAATTATCTATTGGAGCCTTCACTTGTCTGGTTTGACATAGTCATTCTATCTTCCATTGTGAATCTAAATAGTTGAAGTTTTAGGGGAAATTTCATATTAAATATTTTTTTCAAAATTTTTCAATATTTTTATGATGATTTGTTTAAATCTACATGATGTGATTTAGTATGGAAGAGAGCATGACATATAAAAGTTTTTCTTTTAATCTCTCTTTTATGTCAATCCAATAGCTTATTTGCATGTGTAGATGGTGTTTCAAGCTTGTTCACTATTTTTCATATATTTTTATTCATTAATTACATTTAAAATTTTGTATTTTAGTATGAAAGTTGAAGCTAGAATATTTGCCTATTTTTATTTTATTTTTTTTAGTATGAAAGTTGAAAATTAAAAGAGTCTTTGAATATCTAAAGGGTATCTCAAAGTATTCTTTGTGTTGTAATTTTTATAGAAGACAAGATTTTCCTTGATATATTCATTGTTATGTACATTTAGACTAGGAAAGTGATATTGATAGCAGAAGATCCACTACTGCTTATGTATTTACTTTATTTGGTGGTGCAATTAATTGGATGAGTAAGCATTGAGTTGTGATTGCTTTGTCCGCTACTAAAGCTGAGTATATGGTAGTTACTCATGCTTGTAAATAATCTATTTGGTTTAAGAGATTGTGTTCATATATTGTAATAAAACAAGGTGCATAGTGACAGTTAGAGTGCAATCTGCCTAGCTAAGAAATTGACTTTTCATGCTAGGACCAAGCACATTGATGTTCAATATCATTTTGTCAAAGATATGATTGAGGATGGTAGGGTGAATCTAGTTGAGATGGAGACTTTGATGAATGTTGCAGATTCTTTAACTAAGGTGTGACCACATAGAAGTTCACATGGTGTTCGACGTCTATAGGCCAAATGACCCTTAGCAATAAAATTATTGTGTAGATACTCCCTTGGCTCCTGTAAGGTGTTGAATAAGTGGTAGATTGTTAGGAAAATAGTGTCTTAGCCTTGTATTTACATAAGGTTACTATTTATAGTAAGTTTACATTTGAGAACAGACTGGTTTGAAATTCTCCCCAAAGCTACATATTAGATAAATAATCATGCTGATAAATTTTCGTTGCAAGATTGTGCATACAATTGAAGATATTAACATTTCTATTTTTTAATGTTTTGTTTCAAAGTCAATTTTGAATGCCTTAAGAGGTATTTTTTGGGCCCATAGGACATCTTGGATTGGAGATAAGTTGGGTGCCACTTTTTCAGTGGTTTTAGCTCATGATTTTGTAATACCGTTTGACAATGTCCTTTATTTTATCTCCTATATATTAGGTGCGTGAGATGGAGGTTTTGTATAAGAATCTTATAGTTGATAAGTTACCTTTGGATCTTTAGATGGTGATACTCCTATGAAAATTGTTGTTGATTTTTTAATAATATATTGGACAAATTTTGAAGTGTGGGGTTTTTATCTCAAAAGGGTTTTCCCGATGTAAATCACCGTGTTTTAGTATGCATGTAATTTATGTTTATTTTTGTTAACTATTGTAAAAGGATCAAAATGGTTTTTCATATCCCTCCTCTCAAGCATAGTGTAGGAATTTGTTTTGCTACCTTAACTTCCTTTCAACCATGAGTATATAAATGGCTACATGTAATGAATTCATGAATTTTAGATGATGTGGTAGACAAACATGATATCATGGAAATAGTAGTAGGGTCCATAATATATGGTTTCACAAGTCCTTTAGGTAGTGACTACATGAACAACTCTTATAGGTATCATGGCTAATGGTTGCATGTGCAACATATAGGGATTCTATTTATACTGTAATTATTTTTTATGATGGATGGTCTCAATAGTTTCTAGAGATATACTGAAGGAACTTTATTATGATGGGAGGTATAAATTTAGAAATCATACCTATGAAGCATTGAGGTCTAAGAAATTAAGCACTTTCTTAGATACAAGATGTCTTGTGATTGCATCTTGTAATGTGAACTTTTGCATAAAAGTTGCCCTATCCAATGGATTTTGGTACAATTTTAATTGATTATCATTGACCAACAAAGAAAACTTGACTAGGTCAATTGTGGACGAATGATCTGGACCATTGGAGTAGACTTATTCAATCTCATAAGGCCCCAACTATCTTGTTTACAACTTGCCCCTATGACTTATACTATGAGTCATAAAGGAAAACCCAACATGCCACTTAATTCATTTTTTTTCACTCTCAATGTTATAGAGAATTTCTCTTGGAATCTCACAAGAGCATTAAGTTGCATTATCCTATGCTTTTGGGTTGTTGATAAGTTCATACCAAGTTGGAATGTTATCCTTAATGTTCTGTTCAAACTCAATTGGAAGGACAAATTTCATCCAATAAACAATTTCATATGGTGAAAAGTTTGTTGTACTCTACTAAGTTGTTCTATAGGCCCAAACTACATTAGGAATATGGTCTCTCAAATCCTTGCAATATAAGGTAAATGCCTTAGTCAAGATTTTTTTAATTTCCCTATTTATGACCTCAACATGGCCATTAAATTTTTTATGATAAGGATTAGACTTCTTCTATGTGATATTCTTTTCATTAATCAATATTTGGATAAAGATTGATGCAAATTAGGGTCCTTGATTAGTAATAATCTCTTAGAGTACTTCAAGTATCTGTTAAAAATCTCCTCATACAAGAATTTAGTAGCTTCTTTGTCTCGGGCATGTTTCATAGCACAAACTTCCACCCACTTCGTGAGATAATCAATGCAAACCAATATGCATTCTTTCTGGTTGGAAGGAGGATCAATGGGTGATATAAATTCAAGACCCTACTTATCAAAGGGTGAGATGACCAAAAATGTTTGTAGGGGAATCTCATCTATACAGACTGGATGAACCATCCTTTATAATTTATCATATAGTCTAATATATTTGAGTGCATCCTTATGTAAGACATGCCCATAATAATCAACATTCAATATCTTCAAAGCATTCTATTTTGAAACAAAATTTCCTCCATATGGTTCATTATGATAGGCATGTAAAATTTCTATGATTCATATTCTCTTATACGTGTGCATGACTTTATCTAGTCTAGTACAAAAAGGTTACTAATTTGTTACTCTCCTCTTCTCAACTCAATAAGATCCAATATTTGTAGATAGATTCTTGGAGTTGGATCAATTACAAACTCTATTAAACTTGCAACAAATGTCAATTTTCACACAACAGAAAGGGGATGGCTTATTCCTCCATAAACTAATAATAAAAACCTAACTAACAAGAGTTGATGGGTTACAATTAAAAATCAAAATCTTACAACATCATGAATTGTTATAGCTGAAAACATGTATGAACATGACATAATAATTAATGAGTAATTATTTTTATTTCCACAAGTTTATATGTTATTCCATAACTTCAATAACTCCAAATCCACAAGATCAAAAGGAGGTGGAAGAGTCTAAACAAAACTAATACCCATTCCTTAATTGTTGCCTTGAAATCTGTTAGTTTTGTCTCAGTCAACTTCTGTTGAAAACTACTCCTTCACTATTGTGAATTAGCTCAAACACTTTAATGGGTTGGTATCCCTCCTTTTAATCTTTTCAAATCATTTTGAAGATTTAAATTTTGTTTATTAATGGAGGAGATATGCCCATTTTACTAAAACTAGGGATTTGACTTTTTTGCACTTCCAGTCAACAATTGTATCTGTATATGGTGAAAATGGATAACAATAATAACAATATTGAAAGGCTAAATGAATTCAACCACAAAACCCTAGCCTAACAACAACAAAGATCCACCATAACATATGAAGATTACCTAAGACAATGCAAATCAAATGAAATCACAAAGATTATACCATCACATGTCCAATAGGGTTTTGATCTCCATTCTTCCTATCTCTATTGATCTTGCTTGATATATTTGCTCTCAGATTTTATATGCACAAGAGTTCAACAAAGAACGGAATGTGGTTGCAAGTAGGATCGTAGTGTAGTCAATTGCATAAATTGATTCATTAGGCTTAGTCATTAGGGTTTGATAATGAAGGAATCATCTCCTTATATAGAAGACACTATATGAAATGGAGGGATAAGATTGAGAGGTGTAAAAGGAGGTCGACTATGATTAGAGGGTAGGTAAAAGAAATAATAAAATAATGAAAGGGGTAGGTAGTGTATGAAT
This sequence comes from Cryptomeria japonica, assembly GCF_030272615.1. Taxonomy (NCBI): domain Eukaryota; kingdom Viridiplantae; phylum Streptophyta; class Pinopsida; order Cupressales; family Cupressaceae; genus Cryptomeria; species Cryptomeria japonica. The sequence continues at coordinate 320,134,825 of NC_081407.1, forward strand.
TAAGAGATGAATGACATGTGTCATGGGTAGAAAAGGTTAATGAATTAATTAATTAAATAAAGATTTATTTAATTAATATAAGAAGTGGGATTAATTAAATAAATAAAAATATTTATTTAATTTAGGAAAATGATAATTTAAATAAATAAATGTATTTATTTAAATGAGAAATAAGGCTAGAAGAGGATAAATGAATTAATTAAATAAATAAAGATTTATTTGGGTGTCTACATTTTGCCCCTCTTTGAGACAATGCGGTTTGTCGCGTTGTTTCAAAGAAGATAATATGAACTGATACAGAGTTGCCCCAAGATGGGAATGATATGCCCCCTTGAGAGATTGGATGAAAATGTCTGAAAAGATTGCAGACAATCTCTCGATAAGAAAGAAAGGCTAGAATGGACTGACCGGATAAAGTGACAGAGTCACGGGGCAAAGAAGACTGACTCGGGAAACGAAGGTGAGGGCTAGGGTAGGCTATAAGATAGACCACGGGGGAAAATACATCCTCATTGTCATCTACACATCCACGAGAGCAGATTGCAGAGCGAAAATAGAGCAGGAGCAGTCAGCAGCGATGGCCTTCATTCACAGATTCGACCGCGTTCACCGATTCTAGAGGCCAGCAGAGGCAGGAGAGCCGGTAAGTACAACCAAACCTCCTCGTACTTTGACGCATTTAATTTTGTCATTAATGCATGCTAGATAGGGTAATAAATGCGCTTAGACTAGGGTCCAAAAAGTGTCAAAAAAATGTCCAGGCGCGTCTATGCTCGCGAGGCGCGTCTGTGTTTGTGCTAGGCGTGTCTACGTTTGAACCCGCGTCTGTGTCAATTGCGGCCGCGTCTGTGATGTGCAGGCGCGTTTGTACCAAGAAGGCACGTCTGTGTCTCCCAGGCGCATCTGTGTAGAGCATAGGCACGTTTGTGTCAATCAGGCGCGCCTGTGTTTTTCAGGCGCGTCTGTGCAGTCTGTGAGCGCGTTTATGTCATGTAAGCGCGTTTGCGTTCGAAAAAGTGTGAATTTGCTTCTAGGTTAAATCAGCAGTTCTGTGATGAACATACACTGTCGATTGGATAAGCTGCTGAGAGGATACACTCAAGCAGGTCCTCTAGGAAGACTAGGATATATCAAGGCACTTTGTGATGAATAGTGAGTACCAAGATAGAGTACTTTGTGATGAACAGGGAGTACTAAAATATAAGCAGCACTTTGTGATGAACAGTGAGTGCAAATGTGAGCAACACTTTGTGATGAACAGTGAGTGTCACACACGTAGTACTTTGTGATGAACAGGGAGTACCACTAGGATAAATAGCAACACTTTGTGATGAACAATGAGTGTCACTAGGGTAGAAGCAACACTTTGTGATGAACAATGAGTGTCACTAGGATAGATAGCCATATGCATTTAGATAACAAGTAGCATTTTGTGATAAACAGTGAATGCCACTATGACTAACATGATTTGATTTGCTTGACTACAGGAGTATTTGTCGATGCTAGAGTCATGGGAGAGATTCCCGTCGACTCAGATGTTGCGACCTGAGTCGTCTTTCGAGGACAGAGCTGCCATCGAGGAGATGGGATTGAGACATGTGCTGTATGTGCTCGAGTTTCGGGCAAACATGGGTTTGCTGACTGCATTAGCTGAGAGATGGCACTCTGAGACGTGCACGTTCCATTTACCGATGGGTGAGATGACAGTCACCCTGGAGGATGTATACAGGATTCTGCGGATACCGATTGATGGGGAGCTGATCCCATACGATCGAGATGGAGACAGGGAGGCCCTGAGATGAGTGTTTCAGGACCCAGGACTGGAGATGAGGGCAAGACATGTGGCATGGGATACCATGATAGCCACAGGGTTAGCATTGCCGACAGTGATAGGAGAAGCTATCAGTGGGATCCTGTGTCTGGATAGGGCGACACGGGGGTTGGCTGTGGGCTGGGGAAGAGCACTGGAGACACTGGTGATGCAGCACACCAGATATGCCTGGGGACCATGTGTGCTGGCACATTTGTATTATGAGCTTCATCAGTTTGTATATCATGGATCCGTAGGATTGGGCTGCGGAGTGACATTGCTGTAGGTATGGGCCTATGAGCATCTGCCAGTTACCTGACCGATACACTTCAGGGGCAGGGGTCATGGACACAGTTTTGTTCATCTGTATGATATGATCACATCGCAGCCGCGGATTGGAAGGTTAGAGTACTAGCGGCGAGTGATAGACGATATTGATGTGGTCATATGGAGACCATACTTAGGCTGCGAGCAATGGGAGGATGACGCAGTTGAGCTGCCTTACACCTTCCAGAGCAGGTACCTGATTGGGTGGACGCCCTATGTGCTAGAGAGACAGCTTGTGGATAGGGTTGGCCGACAGTTTGGCTGGATTCAGAGGATGCCCCGAGGCTCAGGCATGTATGCCCGTACAGTTAGAGATCAGGCACAGTCTAGGCCTTTGCTGTCATATGATCAGGTAGTGACACAGCTGGTAGAGATGATGCCCCTACCCTAGGACATGTGGCCAGAGATCGAGGACACTGACATGGATGCCGAGTACACAGCTTACTGAGCAGAGCATTCGTTCCCACGGTTGACAGATCCGGGAGAGACATTGGATGGAGATGGGGGTGGTGATGATGATGATGGTGGAGGTGATGGGGGCAGAGGCCGACGGAGGAGGGGAGTAGTTGGAGAGAGGTGGGTTGCACCTTGGAGGGAGGGTGGAGAGGAGAGGCAGGCTCGGGTGGTGAGGGGTCGCGGTGGATTGCCGCTACAGGTGCCAGCAGCACAGGGTCCCAGGCAGGTACAGATACAGGGACAAAGACAGGTACCAGTTTTGGCACCAGTACAGGTACAGGTACAGGTACAGGCACAGGGGTAGGCACCCGTAGAGGGGGAGCCACAGGCAGAGGCAGAGGGGGCAGACCCAGTGGAGGATGAGTTGCTTGAGCTGAGGGAGATCTGCCAGGGCTAGACAGATGAGATCCAGGAGTTGGAGAGGGAGAGGGATCGGCTCAGGACGAGGCTCAGAGATATTGAGCGAGAGCGGGATCAAGCTATCCAACTCTATACACAGGTTGAGACAGCACTGAGGGCCGGGAGATAGGCAGCGGAGGATACAGGGGCAGGATATGCTTATGCCCTGCGGGCAGGGGAGGAGATAGCCTACTGGAGAGACCTCTACTATGGTGCAGTGCCAGCAGATCAGCGGGCGAGGAGCTTCCATAGACCGTCGCATACAGCGACAGCTACGGGAGGGAGTCGGAGGAGACAGGCATCGAGTGGTGGGGTTATGGGTCCTCCGCCACCACCAGATAGAGGAGACATGCAGGATGATCCTAGGGTGGGTCCTTCAGGGGCTTAGATTCCATCGAGGCCAGGCGGCTCCGAGGGAGGGAGTTCATCATAGCCGTAGAGGGCTCCCTTTGTATCAGTTTTGTACCATTTTTGTATTGTAGACACCTGCGGGTGCTTTTTTGTAGCCATATGATTTTGACATCATTGTATCAGGACACTTTTTTTGAGTATATATGTGAGATGATTCATTTTTGCGGTAGCTATATGCATGCATACCTATGTGATGAGATGTTCTTATGTGATGTTTGTTTATGATATAGATGCAAATATGTATATAATGCAATGTAATATTTTTGTTCTTTTATGTTTTTAAATGTGTATGCATGATGCAAATGTGAATGTATAAAATGCAAATGATTATGATAATGCAAATGTAAATTGTGCTAACAGGTGTTGTGTGCAGGATGTGATGCAGTTGTGATATCTATATGTATGTATGAAATGCTTATATGTGGTAATGCAGGTGTAACTACATAAAATGCAAATATTTTTGGTGTGTCATTATACTCAGTCATGTGATAGCAGGCTACGCGGACTCGAGAAGGATGATGGAAGTCAATCAAGAAAGGGAGATGGAAGACAGAAGATATGAAAGTGAAAGAGCTTCTTGTGCATTATCATCATTGAGCTTTATTATGGCAAAATAGGTTATGACAATCGAGGCATATGTTCGACCCAGAAGTCATTGTACCTGTTTCCATGGAGATAAGACAGTCACAAACAAGGAATTCCCTAGTTCACACTAGACTCACAGTGTCCTCATATCCTTGGACAAGTCATAACATTACTAAGAGACAATCCACAGACAACAAATACAAATAGGTGACGATACCCCATCCTCGCCTTTCTAGTCAAAGACATCTTGGAGATAGAATCTCTAGTCAGAGACATCCTGGAAAAGCTAAAAGACATGTCACCAAAAGATAAAATCAAAAGAAAACCAAGACTCGACACCAACATCCATTGTAGTCCTCAAGTTTAGTGTCTCTTGTCACTTGTATAAGTCTTATTTGATTGTGGTCACAATGCTTACTTTCACAGAAAGGATAGATAGCACTGAACCATAATGTTGTCTGAGTCTGTTGAAAGATTTGATTTGTTGAAGCCCATTGTTGCTGCTGTGTCTCATCTGAAACTGACTGAATCCATGAAACTGATACTTTATTGCGAAGAAGACGGAACTTTATTGCGGATTGGTGATGCAAATGTTGCTTTATTGCGGATCGTGCGCAGATAGATTGAAAAAAGCTGTAAGAAACTGTACTCCTCGAACATGTGATGTTCTCAGTTCCACTCCCATCACTAGACGTAGGATTTGCCTTAGCCACAGATAGGATCTGATTTATTATGGATGGAAAGGGAGGTTTATTATGAATGGCTAACCAATCTTGGGTAGATCAATAACAAGCCATGATGGGAATGTGTAAGTTTATTATGGACAAATAGGTTGTGAGTGTGTGCAAAGTGAAAGGATGAAAGTGAATCCTGAAGGAGGAAGGAGCAATGTCTCTACACATGGCGCTGGTGACCCAGTTTTCACCATGGTACTTGCCCAGGGCGCCACCGAAGTGGTTTTCACCGTTGGACGAAATTATTTCTCTTTATTTTTATTTTTTTGATTTTTCAATATTTTTTGTGTCACAAGGCGCCTGTTTGCCAGGTTTTCACCAAGTAATGATTTTTATGTTTTATAATTTTTTTTGTATTTTTGAAATTTTTGAATTTTTTTTGTATTTTTGAATTAGGATATTCCGAAGAGCTATGTGTAGAACCTGCGAAGGTGCATACTGTTGATAGGATCCTCCAAAGGTTCACCCTCTGTAGTTGAGAGCTGATATGCACCAGATCCATATGCTGTTGTAATAATGTAGGGACCAAGCCAGTTTGGTTCGAACTTGCCCTTCTTCTCTCTGTCTTGTTGATTTTTAGGATTTTCTTTGAGAACTAAGTCACCTACCTCAAATGTGCGAGGCTTAACCTTGTGATTTTAGCTACGACTCATTCGTTTTTGGTAAGCCTTGAGATAATTAAAAGCAGTTTGTCTTCGTTCATCCAATAGTTCTAGCTCTTGTAAGCGAGAGACCCTATAGTCTTCATCACTGATGATGTTTTGCAGAGAAACCCTTAAAGAGGGTAGCTCAACCTCAATAGGCAAGATGGCTTCAGTGCCATAGACAAGTGAATAGGGTGTAGCTCCTGTAGGTGTGCAGACACTTGTGCGGTAGGCCCAAAGTGCAGGACTAAGTTGAATATGCCAATTACGACCAACATCGTCGACTGTCTTCTTTAAGATTTTAAGGATTGTTTTATTAGACGCCTCAGCTTGGCCATTACCTTGGGGGTAATATGGTGTGGAGAAACGATGGGAAATATGAAAGCGGTCACAAAGTTCACGAACATCTTGATTTTTGAAGGGGCGTCTGTTATCAGTGATAATGGAAACAGGAATACTGTATCGGCAAATGATATAGTGAAGGATGAATGTAGCAATCTGCTTTCCAGTAACTTGTGTGAGAGGCATGACTTCAATCCATTTTGTAAAATATTCTGTGGTAGTGATAATGAATTTATGACCATTAGAAGAAGGAGGGTGAATCTTGTCTACGAGATCGAGTCCCCACTGACAAAAGGGCCAAGGAGACACAAGTGGTTGAAGTTCTTGTGCTGGCGCATGTATGAGGTCTCCATGAATTTGGCATTGCTTACATTTCTTGACAAGCTGATATGAGTCTTTCTCCATATTGGGCCAGTAATATCCAGTCCTGACGAGTTTCTTGGCCAAGGTAGGACCACTAGCATGTGGACCACATATCCCTTCATGCACTTCCCGTAACACAATCTGAGCTTCGTCGCTTTCTAAACATTTAAGAAGAGTGCCATCTAGACCTTGCCAGTATAGGATATTGGCTAAAATGACATATCGAGAGGATTGGCGAATGAAAGTGCGACGTTGGTTATTTGATAGATCAGGAGGTAAAGTATTGTCACGAAGGTATGCGAAAATGGAACCATATAACTAGGATTTGGGACCAACAACACATAGCGTCTTAGTAGGCATGATCTCATATGAAGGGACCAAAAGGTTATCCACCAAGAACTCATAGCGGGTCTCGTTTGGATGTAGATCGATCAGTGAAGCAATAGTAGCCATGGCATCTGCGGCGCAATTATGCTCTCTTGGTATTTGCTCAAAGTCTATCTTTGTAAAGTGTTGTTTCAGATCATCCACCATTTGTTTATAAGGCATTAACTTTTCATCTTTTGTTTGGTAATCATCAGTTGCTTGACGGATGACAAGTTGGGAGTCCCCAAAAATGCGAAGTTCCTGGATCTTCCATTGATCTGCAATTCGTAATCCTGTTGTTAATGCCTCATATTCCACTATATTGTTAGTGCAAGGAAATGATAAGCAGTATGATTTTGGTATAGAATCCCTTTGAGGAGTTATAAAGAGGATGTCAGCTCCTGCTCCATGCTGTGTGTATGAGCCGTCGAAGTACAGTTGCAATGGCTTTGCATGTGACATTGTCAAAATGGATTCATCTGAAAATTCTGAATTTAGAGGAACATCATCTATCATGGGAGCATACGCTAATTGATTTGTGATGGCTTGTCCTTTTATTGCTTTTCTGTCCACATACTCGATGTCGAATTCACTTAGGATCATTACCCATTTGGCCAGTCGCCCAGTAAGTGTGGCTTTATTGAGAAGGTATTTCAATGGGTCTATCCTTGCAACTAACTTAGTCTTATGAGTGAGCATGTAATGTCGTAATTCTGCGAAGCAAAGACCACGACGAGACATGCACGCTCAATTGGTGTGTAATTTAGCTCGTATCCCACCAATGTGCGACTGATATAGTATACTACTTTTTCCTTGCCCTCAGCAATTTGTTGTGCTAAGAGTGCCCCCGGTGCTGTTGGAGTAGCTGATATGTATAGTAACAGAGGTTGATCTGGAACTGGTGGCATCAGAACTGGCAGATTCAGAAGATAATCTTTGAGCGTCTGGAAAGCTTGTTGACAGTTATCATCCCATTTGAATTTGATGTTTTTATGTAGCAGGTGCGGAAAAGGATTGCACTTATCTGCTAGTTGGGCTATGAATCTTCAGATAGACTGGAGTCTGCCTTGTAAGGATCGAAGTTGACTGATATTTCTTGGTGGTTGCATTTCCAAGATGGCCTTGACTTTTGCTGGATCAGCTTCAATTCCCCTTTTGGATACAATGAATCCTAGGAGCTTCCCGAAGGTTACTCCAAAGACACATTTCTTGGGGTTTAATCTTACTTTGTATTTTTCCAACCGATCAAAGACGACTTAAAGTATGTCCAAATGTGTATTTCTGTCTATGGATTTACCCAAGAGGTTGTCAACATAATCTTCTACGGTTACGTGCATGAGATCATGAAAGATAGTAGTCATGGCTCTTTGATATGTAGCACTTGCATTCTTTAGCCCGAAAGGCATGACATTCCAGCAGAAAGTTCCCCACGGACAAGTAAATGATGTTTTGTGTTGATCCTCGGGCGTGATCCTTATTTGATTATAACCAGAGAATCCATCCATCAATGATAACATTTCATGACCTGCTATGAGATCAACAATTAAGTCAATATTTGGTAATGGGAAGTCATCCTTTGGACAAGCTTTGTTGATGTCTCTGAAATCTGTACATATTCTAATGTTGTGATCTGGTTTGCTAACAGGTACCATGTTGGAGATCCATTCAAGATAATCGATTGGGCGTATGAATCCGACATCCAATAACTTCTCAAGTTCTGCTTTAACTAGTAATGCCACTTGTGGATGCATTTTTCTTAATTTCCGTTTTACTGGTTTTGCCCCTGGTTTAACTGTCAGGTGATGCATTACCAAATCTGGATCCAATCCAGGCATATCAGCGTATGACCAGGCAAAGTTGATTTGCCATTCTTTGAAGAAACTTATGAATTTTGACCTTTTGGATTCTGTCAATGATTGAGCTAGGAATATGTTGTGTGGAACCTCTTCTGTACCAATGTTTGTTTTGATAGTCTCCTCTACCAACATGGATGACTTTTCTTCATATGATGCTGGGAGAATGTCGAGCCTTCCATCTTCGGGTGCCTCAAAGAGGTTTTTGCCCTTAGATACATCTTTTCTTTTTACTTTTTTGGGGTCAGGCAGTGCCACAGTGTGGTTTTCACCATAAGACCCTTGATTTGTTCTTATTTTCACATTTTTGCGACTGGAAGGTCCGACACCCTCACCAAAATATGCCATGCTATTGAGTTCTATAGTGTATCCCACTTTATGGTCTCTAGGAGGAAGATCATCCCGTATGCCAAGATAGTCAATAAAAGCTTCATCATTTTGGAATGTGTCAAACTGTGCAGGTCCTTCATGATCCCAGTCAATGAGTTGGTGGTGGACAAGGGGAAGGTCGTTAACATTTTCGAAGTCAGTGGGGCTAAGAGTGAAGATGGAGTTATATTCGGGTATATCAAGGTAATTATCGAGGTCATCGATGGCACTCTCCTCATCAGTCTCGATCATGAGCGAATCCAAATTATCATCACTAGTAGCGCATTCCGGGACAAGTGTTCTCATCCTATGTGATTTCAACCTAGAACCTTGAGACAAGGACTGTGTGGAATCCTCATGGTTGTTTCTTGACCAACTCTGAACTTGTTATAAAATTCCTCTTCTTCTGTGGGTTCATCTTGCTCTTTGAATATCTCATTGAGCTCGTAGTCACTGGAAGACTTATCTGAACCCCATTCCCATTCATTAGAATCTGTGGAATAGTGATCCTCTTGTTGCATTTTGGCAACTTTGGTTTGTAAAGCTTCTTCTGTCCTTTGGGTGTGGACCTTGGAAGTTAAGAAATCAAGTCCTTTCGAGCGTTCCTTTTTGAAGGTCAATTCGGGTTGTAAAGGTTCCATGATGCCTTCCTTTCGTAACCCTAGAGGGCTTTTTCCATCATATCCGAATTTTTGTAGAATCTTGAAGCCTTTGCCATATTTCTCACATGGTAGGTTGATGTGGTCTTGTGTTTCCTCTTCATTGTCCTTGAAAAGCATTTTGTATAAATCTTCCTCTTCTAGTTCACCCCATCTTTGAAAGGTAGTAGGGTCCCATTTGAGCATCATGATGGATACTTGCTTGTTAGGATGTGGTCTTCCATATTCTTTTGGGGAACTCATGACTTGTCGTAAGTACATGGTCTGATTTAAAGTATATTCCCCCATGCTTTTGTCCTGAAACTTGCCTTTAAGCTCACCTTGTTTTGATGTTGAGGGTTTTAACGACTCAGGATCAATGTATGCCGATGAAGGAACAACCTCACGATTACTGGGAATGATGGTCTCAGTCTTTGATTTCAGGTTGTTGCAGTATATGAATGGATTAGGATCACCATTAACTGTTACTTCCACTCCATTATGAGGAAACCTAATGCATTGGTGATATGTGGATGGGACTGCCCTCATTTCATGAATCCAAGGACATCCTAGCAATATGTTATAAGTGAGATTTAAATCCAGGACTTGACAAACCACATCCTTTGTAACTGGCCCAACTCTGAGAGGTAAGGTGACTGTGCCCTTGGATGCACGCTCTTCATCATCATATGTCTTAATGGTGATTTGATTTGCAGAATTCACAACTTTATCAGAATATCCCAATTGTGTAATAGTGCTTAATGTGCAAATGTTTAGACCTGCTCCTCCATCTATCAGGACTCTTTTTATTCGATGTTTGTGTATTGAGGCTTCAATGTGTAATGGTGCATTATGTGGCTGACTTACGGAGGCATCATTGGCTTTTGTGAAAGTAAGGGAGTGTGGAACGGAAAGATATCCCACCATGGCTTGAAACTGGTCCACGTTCAGATCAGTAGGAACAACAGTATCTCTCAAGATTTTGTCAAGAATGGCTTTATGTGTGAGAGATATGCGTAATAGCTCAAGGATTGAAATGAGCGTGGGTGTCTTCCCTAACTGTTCTACAAGGTCATACTCAGGTTTGGTTGATGAAGAAGCGGTGTTTTTAGTTGGAGCACCTTGCAAAGTGATTTTACCTCGGCGGGTTGTAACATGACATTCAGAGGTAGGTTCAGAAGAAGATCCAACACCTTTTAGGACAATCTTGGGTCTCTGGGTAGAATTCTCAGACGCTTTGTCCTTGATGATAATAGTAGGGACGTAATTGTCCATCGAGATGTGATTGACAGTTGAATCATAGTTATAGGATGCTCTGGTATAGTTGGTTTGGTCATCTGTGGCTTTGGCTTTTCCTTTGTCATGTTTTGGGAATGGTTCCTTAAACATCTCATGTTCTTGATTAGACGAATGTCCCTCAATCTCAATATCACCTCTATCAATGAGATCTTGTATGATGTTCTTCAGTCGATGACAATTTCTTGTCTTATGACCCTTGCTCTTATGAAATTCACAATACTCATCATCATTTCACTAATTTGGTTTGACCTTTGGTTCATATGGCGTGAAATCTGGAATTGTGATTACCTTGTTTGCCACTAATTTCTTGAAGACTGACTCAAGTGGTTCTCCCAATGGAGTATACTTCCTTCGTGATCTGGAAGTTGTTTGAGTATTCACTTGATTGTTTGTAGAACTTGATCCAGAAAAAATGAATTTGGGTTGCACTGTGTTGGCATCAACAACACCATCATTGACTGTGTTGTTTTTATTCCAAAATCTTGGCTTGTCTTTTCCTTTAAAGTCATCTTTGTTTTCCTTGAATATCTTGATAATTCCTTGTTCAATTAGGACCTTTTCTATTGCTAAGCCTTTTTCAATAACGTCCTTGAAGGTGGACAAACAAGCTTTCCTTAGATCATAGCCAAGGTCTTTGTTAACATTTTGTGTGAACATTTCTACCATTTGTTTTTGTGGAATTTCACAAGAGCATCTGCTGGCTAGATTCCTCCATCTTTGTAAGAATGATGCAAAATATTCTCCCTCTTTTTGCTTGGTGTTGCACAAAGTAGTGACTGATATGTCTGTCTCTATGTTGTAGGAGAAATGTTGGATAAATGCCTCTGCTAGATCACCCCATGACTTAATACCAGGTGGAAGTTGGGAGAACCATTCCATAGCTTGATTGCCTAAGCTCTGTGGGAATAATCTCATCAAATATGTCTCTTCTGCTGCTACCTCAATGCAAGCTGTAAAAAAGTGTCTTATGTGTGCCTTAGGATCCCCTTTTCCCCTATACTTATCAAATTTAGGCGTCACAAAGTGTGTAGGAAATGGAGGCATTGGAATGCTCTTGTAAAATGGATAAGGACATATGTCTCTCATTGTGTATGTTGGCTTCGGTGTATTTATGTCCTCCATTTTCTTTTGTAAGTCCCTGATTTGTTGTTCCAAATTGCTCTTAGGTGGAGATCGACTTCTTGGACCATACCCCATGCTTGAGGCACCAATTGGAGGTGGAGCATGTTGCATATATGGATGATATTGATCATACACAAGTTCATATGGAGGAGGTCTGTAATGATGCTGCATATGTGGACCACTTGGTATAGATTCATGTTGAGGAATACCATATCTATTTTGTGCATGTATACCATATTCTACAGGCATGTCATGTTCTAATGTGTTGCCCCCAAATTTGACATGAGGTTTCCTTGTGTCCAAATTTTGAGCATGCCTTTGAATATCCAATTGCTTTGGCGGTTGATCCTTAGCATTGATATGTGATTGAGCTTATTTTTCTCCATAAGACTTCCATAATGGTCTACGAAGGTGAGTATCATATGTTTGACCATGTGTATGTGGGACCTCTGGTTTTTGAAGCAAAGTTGATGGTGATTCAGGTACCATGTGTGGTCCTCTATTTCCTCCACTATTAGGTCTTCTTTGATCCATGTTGGAGTGAGGTTGTTGCAAAGGTCGATTTTCCATTATTTGAGACATGTCAAAATCATGAGGTATCTTGGCTCCACTTTGTGCCATCAGTTGTAAGAAGTATTGTCTATCCCTCCTCATTATTTCCTCAACCAATCGATTGAAGTGGGGATTCATAATGGATTCTTCCACATCTGCTGAATGTACTGAAAAGTTGTCCACATTGTCATTATGTGTAGCATTGTTGTTTGTAGTGTCCATGTTCTCAACATTTGGAATGTTTCTATAGGCATCCATGTCAGGTAATGTAGTATGATCAGAATTGAAAAAGATATCATTGTCATACTCATAAGAACTCATGTTTGCGGACTCTTGAGCCTCTTTAGTTTCTCTCCTAGATTTTTGAATACGAGTTTCAACCATGAGCTAGGTATTGACCGAGATGTGAGACTAAATGAAAATGGAAAAAGTATGGAAGACCAAGAGTTGGATGGAATGTAAATGAATCTGAAGTGTACTTGCAATGTCCAAAGTGTAAGACCAAGTATGTATGTAGTAGAGTAGGTGTGACTTCCAAAGAGAGGATAGTTTCTCTTGATGAGGTAAGTTGACCTTGACTCTAAGTAAGACCAAATGAGACCCAAAGGTAAGAAACCTTGATGAGGGACCACTTAGCAAAGTGTTGTTGTATGTAGTGTGTTGACAAAGTATGATGAGGACAAGCAAGTGACCTTTTGACTCAAGTTTAGATAAATGTGAATGTAATGAGAAGTGTAAAGAAATGATGGACTTTGTAAGACCCAAGGACAAGTTGAATGCTAAATGAAACCCTGGAGAAATGACCTAGGAAGCTCAAGAATTTCAAAACTGATTGTGTTTGTTTGCTGGATTGTAACAGTTTTTCAATTCTGGACACAGACGCGCCTGTATACTTCACAAATGCGGTTTCCCGACACAGACGCTGCTCTGTTTAACACAGACACGCTTCTGAGATTTTTTTGCAAAGTGTAATGTTGATTTTTGTGGACACAGACGCGTTTCTGCCCTTCACAGATGTGGCTAGACAACACAGACGCTATTATGCCCGACACAGACGCGTTTCTGCAAATTTTGTGCAATTTTTCCAATCTGTGAAGTTGTTTTGTGCTGACCCAATCTAACTATTTGACTGTTTTTTCATGACAAGAGGACACAGTGTTGATGAGGACTCAATGTTTGCAAGTGTCTAGACTCAAAATGACTCCAAGAAAAGTTTGTTGTTTGATGTAAAAATATTTTGCATACACTTGAAGACACAAAAGACACAATGTTTTGTTGTTTGGTCTTGAATGTTTTGAATGTTTAACATAAGTCAAGCACAATTCTTATGGTTGGCCAAGACAATAGTTGTTGATCCCACATGGGGTTTTACCCCCGAGGCTACACTATTCAGAGTGGATACTTAGATGCTTGACCTCACTAGCTCCACCCTCGACACTCACTTCTCGGGTCAGCCAAGCATCAGTCCCCATGAAAACTCCCCGTGGCGAACTTTGTATCTCTATTAAGAACCGTATGTGTGTGGGCCGCTACCAGAGGTCCGACCTCCTGCCCCAACAACTAGAAGGATTTGGGCTTCTAAAACAAAAAGGTGCTAGTAAGGGCATCCGCTCGTGTGGCCATACCTGTGGCACTTTTAGCTCTATAAATACAGAAGGCTCCCAGTCGGTAGGGGTTACGCCCTACAACTGATCAAATAAATTTGATCAAACGGGTTTATGGGGAGACATAGTGTCAGTATGAACTAATTAGCACACGTTATTCATAGTTTTCACCATGAATATAGTTATTTATAGTGGTTTGGAAGAAGATGGCTTTTCTTTTGCTACCACTTGGGTTGTTCTCTTCTCGCTAGTAGTCCTAATGACCACACGGGAAGACAGGCCCTCTAAAGATTAAACAAAAAGAGCCTATTTCTCAAGACAGAAAAGACAATGATCTAATTTTAGTGCACCAATTGAAGTGTTTGCTAGTCTATGAAAACAAGGCACACAACAAAAATCCAAAAACCCTTGCCAAGGTCCTGCAACAAAGAGTTGTTAGTAGTTTGGGTTGTTTCAAATAATCACCCCTTCCTGCAAGCACACAAGTTAGGTAAATTTTAAACCCAAAAGACTTTGTGAAAATAGGGGCCTTCAACCAAATGATTTAGCCTTTGAGACAAGCTGCACCAATTTTGTTAGTTAGATTCGAAAATGTTAGCTCAAAATAAACCAGATCTGAAACCCTAAACGCAAAATCCAAAAACTGAATCAATAAAAAATCCAAAATTTGAAACTGGTAAACACAGACGCGATTACCCTCAACACAGATGCGACTGTGTGACACAGACGCTATTCTGTGAGACACAGATGCGACTACAGAACTCAGACGTGCTTCCTGGACACAGATGCGGATAAAAACAACACCGACGCGACTTTATAACACAGAGGTGCTTTCCTGGAACCTGCAAAATAAAATATTGCCAATAACACAGACGCGATCCCAGATGTCGCAGACGCGCCAGAAAATCAAAAACGCGATCCGAAAGTACGCAGATGCGAAAATATCAAAATGTCGTTGAAAACGTCAGATCTGCAACTTCAAAATACAAAATCTGCAAAAAGATGTTAAATGCAAAAAGGGACAAGAGTCCCACCGGGCGTGCCAAAATGTATATGGTGAAAATGGATAACAATAATAACAATATTGAAAGGCTAAATGAATTCAACCACAAAACCCTAGCCTAACAACAACAAAGATCCACCATAACATATGAAGATTACCTAAGACAATGCGAATCAAATGAAATCACAAAGATTATACCATCACATGTCCAATAGGGTTTTGATCTCCATTCTTCCTATCTCCATTGATCTTGCTTGATATATTTGCTCTCAGATTTTATATGCACAAGAGCTCAACAAAGAATGGAATGTGGTTGCAAGTAGGATCGTAGTGTAGTCAATTGCATAAATTGATTCATTAGGCTTAGTCATTAGGGTTTGATAATGAAGGAAGCATCTCCTTATATAGAAGACACTATATGAAATGGAGGGATAAGATTGAGAGGTGTAAAAGGAGGTCGGCTATGATTAGAGGGTAGGTAAAAGAAATAATAAAATAATGAAAGGGGTAGGTAGTGTATGAATTAAGAGATGAATGACGTGTGTCATGGGTAGAAAAGGTTAATGAATTAATTAAATAAATAAAGATTTATTTAATTAATAAAAGAAGTGGGATTAATTAAATAAATAAAAATATTTATTTAATTAGACTGGACAATTTTGGGTGTCTACAGTATCTATTAATTTCCAATGTCTTTCTTTTTCTTTCTAGTTGCATTAATGACTCAAATCTCTCACAAGAAAACATGTTAATGCTTCCAAAATCCTTTACATTTAATAATAACCATTAATCATAATATATTATTATTATTTAGCATTAATTAGCTAAACATATAAATGCTAATTAAACATCATTAATCATAGTTAATGCTTCATATGAACAAGGTAATGTTTGGAAATACATCATAATGACATTATAAATATGAAGTAAAGTATTGTAAATCATGATATAAATAGGACAACTTATAGGCTCATCACCCCTCGATTGAAATCTTGTTTGTACTCAAATAGAGGATAGGCATTGGTTAATCATGAAATCTTGTGACTGTCATATCCTTTTCCTTTGTTCTTGCCTCTCCATATTCTCTTAGCATCTTTTATCCTTAACTATTTATCAAGATAACATGAAGAAAACCATTTAATTTCATTATTATAAATTGTATTTATGCATCTTTGCAATGGTGAAGAACAATGCACTCTCATAAACTGAATTCCCTTTTTTCCACTTGCGATTGTTATATTCTTCATGTTTCTTTGTTGTGACTCTATCATGGATAAACCTCTACCTTTCCATACAAAATCAACAATACTACCTTTCATATTTGTTGGCAATACCATGCTTTGTTTGGAATCATGCTTGTCACTGTATTCTTTTCACATTCTTTCATCTCACTGTCATGCTTTCTTCTAGTTGCGATATCTTCATAGGGAAGTCCATTTTTACTGTTCTTTCCATTATCGATTGCTTCGTTGAAGTATTTGTGTGACTTTTGTACTATTGCATAATAGCTACGGATGAAGTGAGTCTCTTTCATCTTAAGTGCATTAGTTAATTTTGAGATTGTTCACCTTTTCTTTTTCTTTGCACTTGTGTCATGCTTCTCTTACTTCTTGTTCACTAAAGCTTCTCAAACAATTCTTTTTCATTATCAGTTGTTTTCCATCCTTTGGTGTTCCTTCTAACTATCCTTTTTAACCTCTTTTTTTGGTACAACTACTCCCAAACTCTTCTAGCTTTTGTTACTTTGAATCATAATCTAGAAGCTAGTGGTCATACTAACAAGAGGACAATATTTCTTAAAAAGATAGAAGAAAGGGAATATATGGTCTAGGATATCAATACAAGGTGTGTATATTTCCCCCTAGTTGAAAGGTCATTTGTCCTCAAATGACAATGTATGGTTGAGGGTGGCATAATAAGTCAGCTATCAAGCAGGTTATTAGAACAATAACAATTGATAAAAATATTGTAATGCATAGATAGTCAATTTATCAAAAATGATAAATATTACCAATAATTGGGAATCATAATTATAAGTACCTATGGTGATTTTGTGAAAATATGTAAATTTTGTGAAGAGATGAAAGTTCGGGTCTTTGAAGAGTTGAGTGTACAAGTCCCTCTAAGAGTGGTTACATATTAATAATTTGTAGTTGTCGTAAAATCTCTAGTAGTTGTTGTTGATCAATTGTTCAAACACATAGCAGTAGTTGTGGATTAATTGTTCAGTCACATGACAAATGTTGTGGGTAAATTGGGAAATTGTTGCAACTTTATGAACAATTATTTAAGAAAATTCTCTCCATCTAATGAATTTTAATACAACTTTATATGTTGTTCATTCATCATTAAATGGAACATGAGTTGATCAACTGAACTACATCATTTAGATTGACATTATTGATCTTGTGAAAAGCCAACTACCTAATGAATTTTTTTTGTTAACTTATGCAAAGAATCTCTTTTGAAATTGAAGACATGACTAACTTACAACTTTGAAATATAAATGACTTGAAATATGACCAACCAACCAACTGTGAACACCTTTGAAATAGTCATCTAAATAGAAAGAACTTGGAAACCAACTACACTAGACGACACCTAACTTTGCTTCAACAATGAAGAAAAAGACATCTAAGATATTGTGCAACAACACTTTTGAATGAAAACCTATCCTACATTACATTAACAAGCAAACAAAACTTACTCAAGTAAAACTGTTCACTAGTTCTGTAAAATAGCTACCTTTTCTTAACAACTTATAATGCTTCACATACTTATGAGAAATCAAAAAGACTTGCACCATCAATCGAAACTTAACAAACATATACAATGCTTCTGGAAAGACATTAGCAAACTCACTTACTACTTTATATTGACAATACATATCAATGTTTTGAAGTGGATAAGAAAGTTGAAACCATTCTCCTCCGACTATAACTAGAAACTTAACTTCATCTTCAATTGTAAATTCATACTTAGGTGCAAATGTAGGTTGTGATGATTTATTTGTCTCCATCTCAAGTAGATGTTTGATAGGACATTCTTGTGAAAGAATAAATTTTGAACCCTCCTTGTTGGTTTTGAGCAAATTTAGGGAAATCCTAGAAGAAGAATAGTGAACTAAGTAATAGAAGGCTTAGGATAAAATAATTAAATAAATAAAATATTTATTTAATTAGGCTAGGACAATTTTAGGTGTCTACATTTTCCCCTCTTTGAGATGATGTAGATTATCACGTTGTTTAAAATAAATAAAAAAGCATTGGCATGATGCGTTGCCCTTGGTAAGGAAGACGACATGCCCCCTCAAGAGATTGGATGATTTTTTTGTCAAAAATTTGTACACTCTCTCGAAAAGAAAACAACTAGAAAAAAGGCTAAGCAAGATGAAAAAGACAATGAAAGGGGCTAAAAACTAGCAAGAACAAGGTTTTGATAAATCACAGTGACCACAAAGAGTCACCACGAGTAGCTAGGGTTAGCATGTTGACATTTTGTATAGAGATTGCATTAATGATATGTTGTCATTGATGTCAATTGAACCGGTAATGGTATTCATGTTATTGTTAATATTGTTGTTTTTGATATTGGCTAGTAACTGGTAAGAAGATATTTGTGGAAGATGTTGTAAACCGGTATGCTAAATTTGTGAGTTGAACCGGTAAAACGGTGTAAAGGGTTAAACCTTTCTATTGAATGTAACCGGTAAACCCTATCAGTTGTTAAACCCTAACCAATCAAGTTTGTTGGTTTATTATTTGATGAGCGGTAATGATGGAGACACGTGTGATCATTGTATGAGGATAAGTTCAAATTGTTTTGGCGTGTTTGTTTATTGTCTAGGGAACGATCAAAGTGGATTGGATCTAATGCACAACGCGTGATGAGTTACAAAGTCCAATGGAGTGGTGATCATGGAGCGGTTGGAATTTTCTTGAAGAATGTGAAGAGATTGTCATGATTTCTAACGGTCAAGATTGTACCGACTTGTTCATAATCTCGATGATGAGAATTAGGTTTTTGTTGTGTTACCAACCAAATTGATTTGTATTTAAGGTCGATGAAGTTGCTTGTAAAAGTTGTTGGCAAGATTGGTAGAAACCTGTTGAGTGTGTTGTTGCCTAACCAGTGAATGGATCTACACTTGAGTAAGGTAGAATGAAGCTTAAAAGGATCTGATGCTCTGCAAAAAGAAGGAAGGTTAGTCAATGGTAACACAACACAAATAAGAAGAAAAACCAAGTTGTTAGTGTTAGAAATCATAAACCAAACACTTTCCTACACAAGCATATCAAAAGAGATACCAAAAGCATGATCGAGTGTCTAACTAGGAAGGTAAATATGATGAGGCATCTCCAAATGCCTCCTAACATGCTCTTGGCTTCTTCTCCCTTGTTCCTCTCCTCTCCAAGTTCCAAAATAGTGTAGCTCTTAGTAGCTTTTTGCACTATGGATGCTTATGGAGGATTGAGATTGTAGTATTGTGCTTCAAATGTGAAATGAAAAGCTAATACTATGCTATTGATGCTAAGATGATTGATTTTATCCAAAAAGACAAGATATTAGTTAATTATGCTAAAAATGCTCTCTTAAAATGCCTATAGCTTAAATGCATACAAGTTTTCAGGATCTAGATTATGAAGGAATGAGCTCTATTTATAGGAAAAATGGAGCAATGGATGGTTGAGATTGAGTAATCTCAACAAGGGTCATGATTGAATGATTTCAAATCCATGTGAGGGCTTTCAACCCAATCCCAGGATGACAAGTTTCAATGTGAGATAGGTTGAGAGGGGAGGGAATAAACATTAAATGCTTGATATGACTTTGAGATTTTAGAGTCAAGGTTGGTTGAATGAATAAACTCTTTATTCAAAGAATAAAGCTTTTATCCAATGGATAAACTCTTGTGCAAATGTGAAAAGGACGAATATGGTCAAAACAATAAATGTTTAGGGAGACAAGTTTGAAATAACCATAAATGGTTATGTAAGAGCCATAAATGGTCTTGGAAGACTTTGGGGGTTAATTTGTTGAACACACAAAGCATTAAATGCTTTTCAAAGACTTTGGAGTCTTTGAGAAGTGACTCCATTTTGCTTAGGAATGTGACAATAATTAGGGGATGGATTAGGCTAATTAGGAAGGGGTTAGAAGAATCTAGAAGGGGATTAGATTTTGCAAGTGGTTTTGGTGGGTGAGGGAAAATAGGATTTTATTAAAATAAAAATTCATTTATTTCAATAAATGTGTGCAAGTTGCATTTGTAGGAAAATGCAAGTGGGGTGGGGATAATGATTTAAATAAATGTTTTATTTAATTTATTTAAAAGAGGAATAGGGGGTTTAATTAAATAAATAGATTTTATTTATTGAATTGATTTGTAATTTGATTTAATGAATTAATTAAAATAAGTTGAATAATTTATTTAATTAATAGAAGAATGTTTGGAAATGAATTAATTAAATATTAATTTAATTAATTGATGGCTAGTGGATTTTTAATCAAATAAATAGTGAATATTTATTTAATTAAGCTGGACAGATTTGTGTGACTACAGGATCTGATCAAACAAATGTAGTGCTATTCAGACAGATCAAGAAAACCTGTTGTTTTCTAACAATTGCAACAAAAGTGAAATCCCTTAACCAGGTAAGTTCTAACAAGCTTGGTTACTCATTAAATCCTCTAACAAGGTGGTCAATTAGCTTGGATTCTTAAATCTTCTAGTGAGGTTACTCCTAACAGGGTATTGTGATTTTCATCAAGACATATTTGTAAATCTCTTAACCGGGTGATTCCTAACCGGAATTAGTTCTTAACATGACTTATTGTAAAGCTTTAACAGGCTTGGCTCCTAACAAGGAGAACTTCAGAAGAGTTCAGATAGCTATCCTTGTGAGTCTCATCTCACTGTGGTTTTTTACCTATTTGGGTTTTCCACGTATAAACATTTGTGTCAAGTGGTGAATATTTTTGTGGTTATGATCTTATTTGTTGATTTGGTTAACTTCTGATAAGGCGTGATAACTAGAAGCATTGAGAGATGAATATGTTAAGTTATGATTAAGCATAGTTGATGTTTACAAGATTGAAGTTGTTTACTGTTAAGTTGTCATAACAGTCAAACCGGTTGATGTCAAGTATTCTTATGAATATTGATCTTGACTGAGCTAAGTTTACTTTGTGCGATTGAATTTGAGTTCGGGAACTTTGTATCAGTTTTTCAGTATACTGATTCACCCCTCCCCCCCTCTCAGTATTCTATCGGATACTTATTCTTTCATCTTACCATCAATTGGTATCAGAGCGTCTCAAGACCTCTTTAATCTAAAAGCCTAACAGCTTGAGGAAAATATCTTGTAGATAATGATGAAGAAATACGGTCCAAAGTTCAACAAAGATAACTATATAATATGGAGCGACAGAATGAAGCTTTACATTAAGAGTCTTGGTAGTCAGTATTGGGATCATATAGGAACTAAGTATATTACACCTACTGGAATCCTAACTGATGACCAGAAGAAAGAACAACAAGAAAATCCCCAAGCATTAGAGGCTATTATTAGTTCCTTGTCTGATGCTGAATATGTAGATGTTCATGGTCTTGAAACTGCACATGAAGGGTGGCAAAAAATTGAAGAGATTTATAGCGATGATGAACATGTTAAGATTGCCAAAGAGGAGAGTCTAAGAGGAAAGTTTGATGACATGAGAATGTCTGAAGGTGAGAATATCCAGCGGTATGGTCAAAGGATTAAAGAGATAGTTGGTGAAATAAAGAGTGCAGGAGGGAAAGTGAAAGATGCCACAATAATCAGTAAGGTACTGAGAACCCTGCTACCATTCTATTCTATCCGAGTTGCAGCTATTCAAGAGCTAAAATCCATTGACAAGACTAAGGTAACTCTTGATTCTATTATTGGCAAAATTACTGCTTTTGAACTAAATGACTATGATGGTAGTGTACAGAAATTAGAATATGCATTTAGAGCTTCTGTCTCTAACCCATCTGTGAGAAGAAGTAGAGATACCGGCCATGGTTATGAATCTAAATCTAGCAAAGATGTTGATGATGAAGACAACTTAGTGGAACTGTTGGCAAAACGACTGCCTAGAGGCATTGGTAAATAAAGAGGTAAGCTACCTTTAAAATGTTTTGCATGCAACAAGATTGGTCATATAACAACAAATTACCCTAATGGTGAAAATGAATACAAGAGAGACAAATTTAAGAAGTATAAGGGTAAAAGCAAGAGAGATTGTCTTGTAGCTATTGACAGTGGTATTACTAATGAAGAATCCGATGATGATGCTAGTGAAGATATTGTGTTTTGTAGCTATTAAGGAAGAAATATCATATCAGAAGGCACTAGTATCTAGGATGGATAACTCTGATGATTGGATCATTGATAGTTGTTATTTACATCACATGATCGGTGATCGGAGTAACTTTCTTTCCCTAAAGGAATTTGATGTCGGTGTTGTCAGATTTGGCAATGACTCGCCCTGTATGGTTAAAAGTAAGGGAGTTATTTCTCTTAATGGGAAGAGCAGTGTTGACGATGTCTATTGAGTTGAAGGCCTAAAGCACAATCTTTTGAGTGTGGCACAACTTAACGACAGAGGATACCCACTAGAGTTTAGAAATGGTATGTGCAAAATCTTTGACAACAAAGGTGAATCGATTGCAACTAGGAAACAGACCAGAGGTAATCTATTTCATCTTAATCCTAAAGTTAGCAACTATTTGATTGCAAAAATAGATGATAGTTGGCTTTGGCATAGGAGATTTTGTAATATAAATTTTGACAATATTGTTAAAGTAAGCAAGTCTAAGACAGTAAGAGGTCTCAGCTAGACAAACCAGTTAATGCTCTTTGTAAAGAATGTCAATTAGGAAATATGACTTCTTCAACTTTCAAGAGCAAGTCCTTCTCAGTGGAGCACTTGTTAGATTTGGTTCATACAAATCTATGTGGACCAATAGGAACAAGAAGCATTCAAGGTGACATATATTTCATGATCTTCACTGATGATTGTTCAAGGATGATGTGGGTGACATTCTTGAAGGATAAGAATGAAGCTTTTGGTAAATTCAAGGCATCCAAGGCCTTAGCTGAGAAAGAGAGTGGCAAAAAGATAAAATGTCTGAGAATAGATCAAGGCAGTGAATTTACTTCTAAGGAATTCACTAAGTACTGTGATGAGAATGGTATCAAGCGGCAGCTTTCTGCACCAAGGACACAACAACAGAATGGTATAGTAGAGAGAAACAACCGGTCATTGGTTGAAGCTACTAGGACTATGTTGATACAAGGAGGTGTAGCAAAAACATTTTCGAAAGAAGCTGTAAGTACAACTGTCTACACAATGAACCAAGTTCTAGTGAAAAGAGGTAAGGACAAGACCCCTTATGAATACTGGTATGGGAGACCACCTGATGTTAGCTATTTTAAGATATTTGGAAGCAAATGTTTTATTAAAAGAGATGATTACATAAGCAAGTTTGAAGCTAAGAGTGATGAAGGCATATTTCTTGACTATTCCACCAAGAGTAAGGCCTATAAATGCTTCAACAACTGGACACAAAAAATTGTTGAGAGTGTTGATGATCGTGTAGATGAATGTCCTGAAGTTTCACAAGGAACTAGTTCTGAGAAGAAGGATGAAGATCCTTGCATTTTTATTTTGGAACCTGAAACTGTTAAATCAGAAACCGGTAAAGCAAATCCTGATGTACTTGTTCAACCAGAACAAATAAATTCAGAAGAATATGATAATGAAGAAGTTGAACCTGAAGAGAATGATCATGTTATTCCTAGGTATGTGAGACTGAATCATAGTCTTGAACAAATTATTGGGGATAAGGATGCTGGAGTACTAACTAGAAGGAGAATAAGAGAGAACTCTTGCATGATCTCCACCTTTGAACCTAGAAGTGCTAAGGAGGCATTTGGTGATGATCATTGGGTTAAAGCTATGGAGGAGGAGTTGGATCAAATTGAGAAGAACAACACTTGGACCCTAATACCTCGACCGGTAAACAAGAATGTTATAGGTACTAAATGGGTGTTCAGAAACAAGTTAAATGAAGATGGTGTTGTAGTTCACAACAAGGCAAGATTAGTATGCAAAGGTTATGAGCAAGAAGAAGGAGAAGATTATGGAGAAACTTTTGCACTAGTAGCAAGACTGGAAGGTATCAGAACATTACTTGCATGTGCAGCTCATAAGAAGTTCAAGGTATACTAGATGGATGTTAAGTATGCATTCTTGAATGGGATATTGATTGCATTAGTCCCTAAATTACTTGTAGAATCTTACATGGATTGATGAAGAAGTGGATGTATTCCATAGGGGGGGCATCAAGTTGCAGTATGATGTTGATGCACAGTAAGAGAAGAATTATATGTTTTTACTTTCACTTTGGCATTATTGTCAAAGGGGGAGAAGAATTATGTGATCGAGGAGAAGAATTATGTGTTTGATTAGGTGAACCAGCGGCAGGTTGAAGACAGACAAAGAAAGGTGAATACTTGGTAATATAAACCAAGATTCTTATTCACCAAATCTCAACAACAATCAAAGGCATTGATATTTGTATTGCCATCAATGCCAAAGGGGGAGATTGTTGGCATTTTGCATAGAGATTGCATTAATGATATGTTGTCATTGATGTCAATTGAACCGGTAATGGTATTCATGTTATTGTTGATATTGTTGTTTTTGATATTGGCTAGTAACTGGTAAAAAGATATTTGTGGAAGATGTTGTAAGCCGGTATGTTAATTTTGTGAGTTGAACCGGTAAAACGGTGTAAAGGGTTAAACCTTTCTATGCAATGTAATCGATAAACCCTATCAACTGTTAAACCCTAAGCGATCAAGTTTGTTGGTTTATTATCTGATGAGTGGTAATGATGGAGACATGTGTGATCATTGTATGAGGATAAGTTCAAATTGTTTTGGTGTGTTTGTTTATTGTCTAGGGAAGGAGCAAAGTGGATTGCATCTAATGCACAACGTGTGATGAGTTACAAAGTCCGATGGAGCGATGATCATGGAGTGGTTGGAATTTTCTTGACGAATGTGAAGAGATTGTCATGATTTCTAACAGTCAAGATTGTACCAACTTGTTTGTAATCTCAATGATGAGATTTAGGTTTTTGTTGTGTGACCGACCTAATTGATTTGTATTTAAGGTCGATGAAGTTGCTTGTAAAAGTTGTTGGCAAGATTGGCAGAAACCTGTTGAGTGTGTTGTTGCCTAACCAATGAATGGATCTACACTTTGAGTAAGGTAGATTGAAGCTTAAAAGGATCTAATCAAGCAAATGTAGTGCTATTCAGACAGATCAAGAAAACTTGTTGTTTTCTAACAATTACAGCATAAGTGAAATCCCTTAACCGGGTAAGCTCTAACAAGCTTGGTTACTCATTAAATCCTCTAACAAGGTGGTCCATTAGCTTGGATTCTTAAATCCTCCAGCAAGGTTACTCCTAACAGGGTATTGTGATTTTCATCAAGGCATATTTGTAAATCCCTTAACCGGGTGATTCCTAACCGGAATTAGTTCTTAACAGGACTTATTGTAAAGCTTTAACAGGCTTGGCTCCTAACAGGGCGAACTTTAGAAGAGTTCAGATAGCTATCCTTGTGAGTCTCATCTCACTGTGGTTTTTACCTATTTGGTTTTCCACGTATAAACATTTATGTCAAGTGGTGAATGTTTTTGTGGTTATGATCTTATTTGTTGATTTGATTAACTTCTGATAAGGCATGATAACTAGAAGGATTGAGAGATGAATATGTTAAGTTATGATTAAGCATTGTTGACATTTACAAGATTGAAGTTGTTTACTGTTAAGTTGTCATAACAGTCAAACCAGTTGATGTCAAGTACTCTGATGAATATTGATCTTGACTGAGATATGTTTACTTTGTGTGATTGAATTTGAGTTTGGGAACTTTGTATTAGTTTTTTAGTATACTGATTCAGCCCCCCCCCTCTCAGTATTTTACCGGATACTTATTCTTTAATCATACCATCATAGCACCACTATAAATAGGAGCAAGGAAGAGGGACCACCTCATTTGCATCCATCACTTTTATTGTTCATGATGTAGAGCGAAGGAGAGGTTAAGAGCATAACAATGAAGCTATGCAAATAAATTTCATAGATTTGAGCACATTTGACAACACAAGTGGTTTGAAGAGTATGGAGAGTCGGTATGTACCCTATTGTACCTTTGATTTTGCACATTTAATGCATCACAAATAGGGCTAGATATGATGTTGCCAAAAATGTGGTAGTTAGGAAAATGTCAAAACCGCGTATAGGTTCATTCTTAGCGTGTCTAGGTTACATGATATCATGTCTACGTTATTAGTGTGTCTATGGTCCAAAAATTGTATCTAGGGTTTGGAAAACTATGTCTATGATAAAAAAAATGCATTTAGGGTCAATTTTGGTGCATCTATGATAAACAATAGCGCATGTATGGTCAAAGCGTGTATGTGGCATTGATAAATGTGTCTATGGTTTTTTGGCGCATCTATGATAAACATAAGCATGTATAGGGAAGAAGTATGTTTCTCTACTAGACAACTGCATATAGGGATTGTTAGGACGTATGTGATAAACATAAGTGTGTTTATGGTCCCAATAAAGGCAAAACAAGTTGTCACTATGATAAAAGGGAACAACCAATAGGATAAGCCATCTAATTGATGAAATTCAATGAGTGCCCTAGAAAGAGTGGCATGTCTTGTTTCATCTAGGGGTTAAGATATTATCACGTTTTTGCTAACTCTTAAAAAAAAATTGGTTTATTTTGTCACATTTTTGTCCTGCATGTTGGTTGAAGATTGAATATTCCAAGAACATTTGTAGAAGGCCACTTTGATTTCATTTTGTTATCTAATCCTTGTGGTTGCAAGTTGGGGTAATTTTTTAAACTAATAATACATTTGTGCTTGAAGGGGTAATTTAGGAGAGTTCTTGTTTTTATTACATTAGAAAACACTTCCATTAATGCACTAAAAAGAACAATTGTTTGAAGTGTTTGGGACGCTTGCCCAATTAGTTGTAGAACCCTAGGTTTTTTATGAAAGTATCCTTGCCTTCACGGATATTGGGTGTGACAAGAATCATTAAGCATCTCTTTATTTTTAGAAGGCTTTCCTCTCATTGTGAGAGGGAACAACCTAAGCGATACTTTCCTTTGCTCAACTATATAAAAAAGGGTGCAACGAAAGTCATAGCCCAACCAGTATTATCTTCTATCGTACTCTTCAATCTAAAAGGAGTTTCATACTCTAAGTAAGGTTGATTTGGATGCACGTAGGGCATTGGTGACCCGAGATTGTGACTAAAAACCTTAGTAGTGGAGCACCCTATTTTGTCCAAACATCATAATAGCTTCAGTGCAAGGGAATAACTGGTTTCCCCCCAAGATACTCTTTATAAGGCTCCCTTGAGATGAGACAAAAATCCTCGACTTAGAATAAGCTACTTGTAGCTTTTTGAGGAAAGGATGATTGAGTTATCCTTCTAGTCCTAGAGGCCCCTATCTATCCTCTCTCAAAAAGACAAAAAAGTGTACATTCCCATTTAGGTGTGATGACGCTTAAGTCCGCAGAGATTCCAAGTTGTGGGATAAAGTTATTGCCATGATACCTTGACCTTAGGATTAGGAAGTGTTTGAAGTGTATCCATTTGTGTTAAAGACCCATTGAAAGTGGGTTGTTGCGGCCTATAGAACATACACATTGCGCTCATATTTGGACAAAAGCACTTTCAGATATCAAGTGTCTTGTTGTTTGTTGTGTCTTCTTGCCACAAACATCAACATTAATATTTGGTAACATTTTCACAACTTTAAAAATTTGGATAAATTCGAGAAAACAATTTTTTTTACCAAAAATGCATCTGTGACATTTTCCAGTGTGTATACAATTGTTTTGGTCGCATTTGTGTTCATTTCTAGCACATTTTTTAGACATACTACTGTGTTTGTGGAACTTTCTAGTGTATTTATAGACATAACTGAAATAATATTATAGACTAAGAAAACGTGTTTTTAAGATATTTTATCACATTTGTGCAACTTTCTAGAACATCTTTGAGACATTATACCGCGTATTTGGACAAAACTAGATTTACTCTACAACTGTGAAACTGCATTTTTGGATCCTAGAGCTATGTATTTGAGACATTTTGACATGCATGTGGATTCATATTGTATTTTTGGTTATGAGATTCAAAGATCTATTAAGGCTAATTCCATAGGATTCCATTTCTATAATCCATTTCATGACTTTCCATCAATTTTCAAACATCACTTTCAAACTCTCATTTACACTTTTCAACTAGAGTCAAAAGGTTGTTTAGTAGTACTTTATCTTATCTTTCAAACACATAACATACCTCTCTAAGTGGTTCTCACATCATATTTATCATTTTCGACACCATTTTGACATCTCAAGTTAAGGTCAATTTACCCATAGCAGTTTGTCATCTCCTAGGAAGCCACACCTTGCATAGATCATCATATCAACTTTGGAACAACATTTTGGGACATTACAAGATAACCCTAGATTCATTATCCATATTCATAACTACCTTATCTTTCATAATCTTGATATTCTTCCATACTCCATTTTAGCCAAGGTCTTTTCATGGATGAAACCTGATGGCAAAGATCTATAAAACAAGTTGACGAAGCTCAAGGACCTCAAAACATGGATTCATACATATTTGACGATGAATAATTTTACAATCTACAACATAATGCATAAGAATTTGACAATGAGCCCTTTACAATTGTAGAAATTCAAGATCACATGTCTAACACAAGATTTAATAGGTTGCTTGAGACAATTTTGAGAAGAGATCATCAAAGGTTTTTCCACATGTTAATTCAAGATGGTACAAGATTACCCCATGACTTTGATGTGACATAAATCTTGGAAGAAGATCAAAATCAAGCTAATGGTATTGATGGTGGACATAGACAGGAGCATACCATTCCTGAGTCACGCTTATCCCTCTTTCAAAAACTTGAAGTGACGAATGCTCATACTCATACCAATTATGCTAGACAAACCTATGAACAACCCCATGCATGTAGTCAAAGGAATAACAATGCTTATACCCAAGAACAAGAGGATACTCAAGACCATGATAATGCCTACATTAAAAGACCATGTGTTAGATTTGATGAACATACTCAAGATCATGCTTACAATACCAATTCTACACATGGTCATGATGCATGCAATCACCCAAGGGCTAGTGCACCTCATCACAATAACATACTAGGTGGTTCATATATAAAATACGTTCCTCGACTACCAAAACACATATATGACCAATATCATCCTTACATGCAATACGTCCCTCCTCCTCTGCCCAATGGCTCAGGAATAGGGATAGCTCAAAGAGACAAAGTACCACCTATCAATGATTTTCAACAACAAATTAAGGAATTGCAACAACAAATGACAAGTATGCAAACACCAACCAATAATTGCAACAAAAAATGACATATGTCCTTACCCATTTGATAAAACATACCAATCTGACCTTTTCCTCCATATTTTTGATAGAATTATAAAGCATTGAGAGGGGGGGTGAATCAATGACAACAAAAATAATACCACTTTAAATACAGAACGGTAAAGACAGTTAACCAACTTGCTTAATACTATGCATGCAATCCAAAATGATATAAAAGCATCCACAATAAGTAAAACACTCATCATAACACAAGTATTTATACGTGGAAAACCCAACTAGGAAAAACCATAGTGAGATGGGACTCACAAGTTAACTATCTGCAGTAATAGGTAACTGACCGGTTAAGGTCTACAAAAGTGCTCTACAAGGAGAGAATCTTGTTAAAGATCCCAAAGCCCTATTAGGAGTAACCTCGATAGAGGATTTCAAACCCAAACTAATGGATCACCTTGTTAGAGGATTTGTACAATGAAGCTTGTTAGAGCTTACCCGGTTAGGGGATTTAACTGTTGTAGTGATTAGAAAACAACAAGTGGTATGATCTAGAAGTAGCACAACTTGCTTGAATAGATCCTCTTCCGCTCACTCAAAGCTGCATCACCGACATACTCTACAACTCCTTCAATAAATCGCAACAACTTAACACTTCTATCTCACATCATAAAAATAGTTCATCATAATATCATTATATAGACATAGATTTCATGTCAGCTCAGGAATCATATCATAATTTCCTAGGTGCGGTGTATCTGGACAATCTAACATAACACATCACATATTGCCACCAAATCTGTCGGTTAGGGATAACTCATCACGACCGGTGATAACTCATCACACAATCAGTGAAACTGGTTGGAACACCGATACCGGTTAAGAGTTAACCTCTTCCAACTCATAGATTGATTGTCCTCCATTTTCTTTCTTGTAGATCTCTATTGAATCTCCAAGCTAGTGTCATGCCATTCCTACATATATCGATTGTCTACATATATTGGTTAGACACCCTCAAAACCGATTAAACTTTATTATACATACAATACCAGTTTTGCAATACAAAGACTTAAGAGTAATATCGGTTTGTCTTAACTAAGATGACTAAGAAAATGTGAACATATGTGTGTGTATACATGTGCCATCAATGACAACACGTGAAGTCATCCATTACAATCATCATCAAGTCAACAATCTCCCCCTTTGGCATTGATGGCAACACTTAGAAAATTTTACAACTTTACAATTAAGTGCACTTTACAAAATTTGTACAAACATATTTACTCCTCCTTAACAATACATAAAAAATTTTCACAACACATACATATTTCTACTCCCCCTTTGACAACAATGCTAAATTGAAAAGTAAAATACATATATATTATATCAAAATTTGCATCAAAAACTACATATACAAAAATATAAGTCTTTATCAAGGAGTGTTCACTGCAATTTTCAATAAAATCTCATTGAAAGTGATCTTCATCTGAGTAAAATCATTTTCCCATGTTTCCAATAATGTTTCAGTGATCTCAATGGTTGTCATAACCTGTACAACTAATTCTTCCATTGCATCCACTGTGCTCATCTCTGGAGTTGCCAAAACCGCTTTTGCATCCTTGTATGCCCATTGTAAGATGTCCACTTTGGGTCTCAACTGGTTCTTGAATTCTTTCAAGGATCAAAGTCTCTTAGCTTGTTCATAATCATAGATATCTAACCAATTTTGCAACTCATCAACTGATTTGCCAAATGATAAGGTTGAGTCTTGTAAAGGTATGTAGGCAGTACATATCCTTTCCAGTTCTTGTTTTGTTTCTTCTCACCTCTTAATCAAATCAGTATAAAACAATGACACATTAGATGTATAGGCCATTATCATCCCTCTAGTTTCAATAGTAGTCTTCAAAAGACTTTATTCGGGGATAAATCAATCTTCTCTATATCAATATCTTTCATTATTTTCTCTCCTCTCTTCTTTTTATAATTCTTCTCAGCTAAAGTTTAAGCAGCTTCTTCAAGAGACTTCAGTTGGTTAGAAGCATTAGCAACCAACTAGCCAAGCTTACCGATAGGAGTTGAAAAATTCCCAGTGTGAGTCTCTAGTAGAAGACTTGACAAAATCTCAACGACAGTTTGAATTGTTTCTACTTCCTTCCGTTGCTCTTCAAATCTCTTATTTTGGGCTCTAGATTGCATCACTGTTGCAATCTCCATGAGTTTAGATGCACTCATATTATCTACATATATAGGCCCTTTGATGCTTATTGAGTCATCCTCGTCATCAGTTTGTTGCTTTACCTTTTCTTTTTCCTTTTCATCTGCTATCTTCTCCTCTATTTTCTCTTTCTCTTCCTCCTTTTTTTGTTCAGTTTCCTTCACATCAACCTCTTTCTTAGGTTTCTTTTTCTCTATTTTCATTTCTGTTTGTTTCTCCTATGAATTTGTTGTAACTGGTGGCAGTTGATTTTCCACTTGGTGTTCTTTTCCTGGTGGCAGATGAATGTCCACACTAGGTTGAATGACTAGTGCTTCAGCTGCTTCCTATGTAACAGTAATGACCGGTTGTTGTAAACGTTCCATAACTAGTGCAATGATATTACCAGTTGTATCAATAATGTCCTAGATTTCATCAGTATCATCTACAAAGATAACCGATAGAGAAGTAGTGTCATCCTTATGCTTAATAGGATAGATAATATTCAGTGGAATAATCTCTTATTCATCTAGCTCCGGTCAATCTCTAGTCTCTGTTTGGTCATCATTATGAGACTTCATCTACTCATGCATCCTTTGAATATTTTGAGTTATCTAATGAGTTTCAACTTCAACATATTGGACCTTTCCATTCAATAACTTCAATCTTCTTGCCTTAGAATAAAATTGTCCTTTGAAATTATCAACCAATGCTAATAATGCATCTCTAGATAATTCAGGAAAATATTGAATGAAAATACTATCAATAATTTCTTGATCATGTTCAACAACCGCTTTCCACTTATTTGCAAGAATAGAATACAAAGAATTAGAAATATCCTTTTCAATATCTCGAGGCAACCGATTGTATTAACACAAGTGGTTGATTATCTCTTGAATAATTTGTTGCTTCAGTTGCTTTCATGTTCTTTCATTCCTCTTCAATGTCGGTATCCTCAGATTCTACTTGAAGAATAAGTTTTCTACCTCTCTTCTTCATTGCAGTCTTCTTTGTAGCATACACTTTGGGTATCAGTTCCTTTTTTACTTTAACACTTCTTGTCACCCTTTTGTCGGTAGTTGTAGACACCTAAAATTAATATTTAATTAATTTAAGCCTATCAACATAATTAATTAATTTAATATGTTATCCGTATTCCTCTCAGAATCAATTAAATCTAATTTAATTAATCCTATCACTATTATCCAATAATTAATTTATCAAATAAATTAATTATTCCCCTATTCTTCTAAAGTCATCTCAATAATTATTTCCTCTAAACCCACTTAGTTAATTAATTTTAATTAATTAACCTAGTCATATGATTCCTACAAATCACTTTTTTCCTAATCCCACTCAACCTAATTAATCCTTCTTGAATCTCTCATAATCATGCTTATCATTATTCTCCAATTTTTAATTCCCACTCATGTCACATCAACATTGAGTCTCTCAAAGAAATTCAAATTTCTTTGAATCTCTCAATGCATCCTTATTTTGGATTTTTTAATTCCTCAAGTTTGAAATTCAAATTTCTCCCCCCTTTTTCCAAAGGAATTTTATATTCCTATTTATTTTCCCAAGGCACCCTTGATCCATGTCTTCTATATAAAATCAATCTCAACCCTTCATAATCAAATCAATCTTGGCCCTCCATTGACCTTCTCCAATCTATAAATCGGAGCTTATTATCCTCACAAATAAGATACACTTCTCATGCATTGTCATGCTGCCATTTCTTCTCTCATCCTCTTATAATCCTCTCTCAAATCCATCAAATTCATAATCCATCACTCAAATCCAAATCCTTCAATCCACCTTGTTGAGCACAAAGGAGAGCATTCCACATCACAATCAAGCAAGAGGAGCACATCAAGTGGAGCGTCATCCAAGGGCGCCTCCACTTAGTCAAGCTCCATCCGAAGGAGAAGGTATAAGATTTGTGAGGTATATGCATTTTGTTCTTGTTTTGAGCATTTCAAATTATGTATTTCAATTTCATATGATTATATGCACTTTCCCTTCTAATCCATTTCCCCCTCTTCAGTAGTCACTAAAGGTACTTGCTCAACTTTCTTCTTCTTCTTCTCTTTGGCAGTACTAGGTTCAGCAGGTGCATTTCTTTCCTCATAAGTTCCCAGTCTTTTCTTTTTCTTATCCTTGCGAAATGCCAAAAGTTTTTTGGCATATCCAATTAGTAAGTCATAGTTGACTTCATAACTCATTTCTTCCATCTCATCTTCCCTGGATTCTACGGCCTCCATAAGACAAAAGTCTATGGTAACTTTGAAACATATGTCTTTTGCAAAGTGTTTCACCACGTCTTCAGGTAGCCTCACCCTCATGCTCATCTTCTTTTGGAACTCATTAATATATATGTTTACAGTAGCAGAAAATGTGTTCTTTAGAGCCTTAATGTTGTTCTTTATTTGAGCATTTACCAGTATATCCTTGGACCATTGAGTGTCACCAATTCTCGGTAGGAAATTCTGAAAATAGAAGAATAGACCAATCAATAGTTGACCAAATTTAAAATTTTGATTGTTGTCTTTCTTAATTGATTGCAGGTTTAACATCAATTGGCTCCTTATAGCCTCACATATGTCATAATCTGCATTCTTAGTAATCATTCTATAAGCTACATGAACAGCAACAGATGGCACACTGTTCATCCTGCTGGAATAAAATATCCTATAACTAATGACCATAGTTGCAAGTCTAACTATTGGGTCTTAAATGTTGTTGACTGAAATGCATGACCGTCAGAGGTGGTCTAAGTTAGTGCAATCACAGTCTCTTTTGAAATTTTCCTCAGCTTTGGAACTTCATCGGTTTGCCAAAAACCAGTCACTGCATGAATTGCTTCCTTTGTGATTGTGTGCAGCCTGTCAAGATACATATTTTCTCCATGCACATGACTAAGAATTATCCTAACATGTTTGTCTTTAAAATATTCAAGAAAATAAACCGCATTGTGAAAACCCTTTTCATAAACCCTAATGAACTCGGGTTTGATTTTTCCGCTTTTATCACACAAGGATTTCAGTTGAGAATAAATTGATAGTGATCCTAAATCCTCAATTTTATAGTCAATGTAACTGGATAAATCACCTTTTATCATAACACCATCAAGAACTTGAGACAATACATTGTATGATATTGTTTTGTCTGATTCCATGGACTCCATAGGTTCAGCAGTAATTGATGAGTTGATACTTTGTCATATTTTTATCCTCAGAACTCTTGAGTTTTTGTTATCTTTTGGTTTGCATAGTAGTAGTGATGTATTGAAAGTTGACTATATGTATTCCATATGTTAAGCCTGAACTTATTAAATCATGTGTTATCTTTGCCAGTCTATTCCTGCAGCCATGCCATTTATTCCTGCAACCATGTGATTTATTCCTGTTGCCATATGGATTATTTAGGGAAAGATCATGTGTGAAATTAATAGATGTGTTGATTAAGCAAAATGTGTATGTATATTCTTGTATGTTATTTCTTTTGTAGTGCAGGTAATAAATAATGCTACGGTGGATATTCGCCTATCACGCCTCTTGAAGGGAAGGATACGTAAGTGATAACTGAAGATCAAACTATAGAAGATCTGAGCAAGTGTAAGGGACGGTATAAGGGGAGCAATCAAGTTATACTACCAATGTCTAACTTAAGTGGGAGTTGAAGTTGTAAATACCACCATAGTATGTTACAACCGTGGTTTGGTTTAGATCCACGTTCCTGCAGCATAACTCCAGTCATCCCTTCTATCGGTCAATCATCTGCCTCTTCTTCTTGGCGTGATTTGTGTTGTCTATTGTAGATGATTTCTTTTTAATAAGAATCTCTTCTTCTCAAAGTTAGTTAGACAGATAAGAGAGAAATATAGAGCAAAGGATTTCATAAGCATTTTAGAGTTTATATTGAATCATGTAATGATTTTCAAGAACGATGAATAAAATTATGTTATTCTGATCTGGTAGAGTTGTTTTCTGGGAAGCTTGGTATCACTCATCCAAGGGGGCCCACTTGGTGAGTGTTTCTATGCATTCGTTAAAATTAGTTTTCTTTCCTTAGCTGTAGTAGAAGCTCTTGCATTGACTATTCCTACAGTCACTGGAAACAGATCCATTGACTATTCCTGCAGCCAAGCCAGAACAGAGTAACTTTTGTTTATCAACATTGAATTTATCCAGTACTACTTTTATGAGTTTATGCAGAAGTCTTCATGTAGCCTTTTCATAGTTTCCATTCATGTTTACCATTTCCGCACAATGTTAGTTGTTGCAGGAACTTAGTGCATATATAGTGCAGACCCATTTCAAGTATTACGTCCCTGGGTTGACAATCAAATGAACACTAGCTATGGAAATAATGACTTTACCAAATGAATGGCCAAACTTCGGGTTGAGGCTTCAACTAGAGTTATTATTCTTATTGTTGGGTTGAACATTTTTGGCGTCATTGTTGGGGATGGTGTCAAACTAAGAACCTGTTATGGTTATTGTCTTTTCAGTTTTCATTTAATTATTTTTTGGCATACTTGATTGTTTGAAAAAATTCATGAATCCGCATGCATAGGCGAAGAAGAGATGTTCTAGGTAGATTTCTGCCCAGTCATCCCTAATTGTAAAGCGAAAAATCATGAGCGAACCCTAAGTGTTCCCTCCACCACTCCAAAGGGGAAAGGGGGTCACTTAGGATTGTCGGTTTTCACTTAGGGGAGACTTTACATTCAAAAGAGGGGTGGAAACCCACAAGATCCAATCCCACACAATGCAAGATTGGATTCTAAATGAGTTTCAAGGGTTAAGACAGCAAGGCTACCCTCTTTTGTAAAGAATGTAGATAGAAGGATTAAGCTAGGAATGCATGAAAAGTGAGAAAGATTCACTTATAAACTGAGATAGGGATATAGGATGAAGCTGTGGACCTGGAATTAGCAGTAAAATGTCGAGACGGCACTGTCCTGCAAATTTGAGCGAAATTTGATGGGACGATGGCGCCCGGCGTGCACACGGTCCTCCAAAAAATCCGTGAAATGAAGGGGGATCTGTTCGTCTCTGCACAGGGATTCCAGATCTTCAATTACAGCCACGTACCTGCAACCTACACACAGAAAAGCGAAGACGATTGGGGGGTTAGGGATTAGGGGTTTGCCCTTAGGTCAAACCCCGATTTTGGAATTAACCAAGAAATGAGAAATGTTGTAAATGTAAATGATTGTAATGTAAAACAAGTACTAGTACCTTGTTGTAAGAATGTTTGTATTCTTACATGCGAAGGTGTAAATGTTGTTGTATGTTGTATGTTGTATGTGATCTTCAATGGTTGAACCCTTATCTTGAATGCAACACTTAGCCTTGAATGGAGACTTAGAATGATCAATTGCTTGAAGGAATGCTTGAATGCTTGAATGCTTGAATGTTTTAGTATCGCTTTCGCCTTTTTTTCATCTTCTTACCAAAATGGGAGAGGAAATGTAGTTTATATACTTGTCAATTAGGGTTGATAGACTGATTTTTCTGACCTTAGGCTGACCAGGAAAGATTATTTTCCAATTTGCAAACATAAAGACCCGAGACCCAAAAGAGACTGGGCCCAAAATAGGGCCAGGGACCAGGGCGTTGGGGGCCATGGTCCTGGGGGACCAGAGCACTGGCCACCCTAGTCCTGAAGGACCAGGGCACTGGGCACCATGGTCCCACCTCCAGGGATAGCAGGGTGCAAGGAGGATCAGGCCAGGGTGCTGAAAAATGCAGTTTTTGATGTCGTGGACAAGTTTCGGGGTCTCCATTCAGGTTCCGTGTTGCATCGCCATCGTGAAGACCCAAATGCGGTCGAAATTGCAAGTGTTGCAATTTTAGGATGCTACATTTAGCCCCCACTTTAGCGGGAGTATAAGCGTACGCTCATACTTTCGGTAAAGTACAAGGAAACAACATTGAAAGACTTTCACCACGTCAAGGAGGCAAGACACACCAAGCCCCCAGTGGACTAAGGATCTTACGACTTCGATTGACAAAGTAAAAGGGAAGATCATGAGGGAGAACCATGACTGTCAGTAGTAAGGTTCCCTCACTATGAGTCATGCAAGAGAAATACCAAAAATTTTCAAGGCAAAGCTAAGTTCGCCAAGAAATTTTCAAGTATCTTGAAGGGATAGACGGGGTGTATGCCCCCCTACGTTAAAGCAATCGCACACGCCTCAACGGGGGTGATTGCTTTAAGGTAGTGATACACATAAGAAATGAGAAGGGAAAGGAGCACGTTACCACAAAGATTTAGCCCCCAAGTGTGAGATAAACCCAAGGATAATAGACACAAAACACAAAGCACAAGGTGACTTCGCTTTCCTCAGGGTCAGTATGCTGTATGATAATTCATGAATATCAT
This sequence comes from Cryptomeria japonica, assembly GCF_030272615.1. Classification (NCBI taxonomy): domain Eukaryota; kingdom Viridiplantae; phylum Streptophyta; class Pinopsida; order Cupressales; family Cupressaceae; genus Cryptomeria; species Cryptomeria japonica. Next base: position 320,172,811 of record NC_081407.1, read on the forward strand.
ATGTATGTATGCATAATTGTTCTTCATTCCCCAATCAAGGAAGGTCACCTAGAAGAAGGGAACACATGTGTCTTTTGAGTCAACATGAGAGAGACCAAAAGAGGTCGCAATGCTTTGCATCATCCTCAAGTAGAAAACACTAAGGACAACAAATAGAAGAATGAGAATAACACATAGAAGAAGTAACAAAAGAGAGGAGGAGAGAATCTGCTATGCTAATGAAACTAGTCTAGCACGTCATCTACCCCCCGATCTTGCTGATCAATGTTTCGGGAAGGCAGGGAACACGCTAGAGGAGGAACATCCAACACAGCAGATGGAGCTATCACAAGATCCAAACAAGGGCTATGTTCATGTTCCAAGCCACGTTGTTCTTGTCTAGGAGCTAGGATAAGTGCTTTAGAAAATTTGTTAGATAAATGGTTATCAATATCAACAAGTTCATATTCACTATCAGAAGCAAGAGAAGTAACATTTTCATCATGAATAACATTTTCATCTATATCATCATCAAGATTTATAAAAATAGGATCTTTAACTCGCACAAGATCAAGATCATCATGTATCTTATGTTTAGGAGATTTTGGAGAAAATGGAATAATGTTTGTTGAAGGTGTTTTGGGGGATTGCAAAGTTTGAGAAGCAGCTGCCTGAGCTCTAAGACGACGCTTTCGTCAGCATTCACGCGCAGAACGATTTCATCTAGTCTTAGTAGGAAGTGGAGAAGATTGAGGAGGAGGAATGTTCTCATCCTTATCACTTGGGTGTTTAGGTTGTGGCCTCTTAGGCTGGATAATAGGAGAAGAAGAAGGTCTCTTCTCTCTATAAAAGGAAGGAGGAGGAACTGCTCCATATAGAGGAAGAATATTTGGTTTAGGAAGGAGACCAAGTCCATCATGACGAGGAGGTATAGGTCTACTTTTAGAAAGTTTATTAGGCATAGATATAGTCACATCCATAGGAATGGGTTGAGAATCTTCTTGAGGAAAGACATTAGTTTTATCTTTCAAAGGAAGAACTTCCTTCTCAAGAACAATAGGAATATCAAGTTTGGGTGTTCTAGGTTCACTTAGAGATAGGATCATATCTGTTTTCCACTTTTGATAAGATTTGAAAAGATGATCACTTCGCGGAGGAAGAGGTTGGAATTGTTTAGGCCAAAAATAATCAATAGGAACGCTAGAAGTTCTTTCAACTGGTTTAAAGAGACTATGATTGACAGTAACAACTTCACCATTATGGGGAAATTTCAAACACTTATGAATAGGAGAAGCAATAGCTTTCATGGAAGATAGCCAAGGATAGCCTAGCTTCATACGAAATTGTTCGGATGAAGGAATAATAGCAAAGTTCACATCAAGGGATTTGTTATGGACCTCAATAGGTAATGTAATAGAACCAATTGCAGGAGAAGAAAATGCATCAAATAATTTCACAATCACATCTGTTTTGTCATAGATCACTTGATTCAATTGCAAAGTAAAAAGAAATTCCTCAGTAATAACATTAACCATGCACGAAGGATCAATAAGCACTCCACGGCCAGGTGTATTCTTGACTTTTGCAACTATGTATAAAGGACCATCAGGTGCCCTGATAGTTTCACTAGAATCAAATGTGATGGAAACTTCTTTAGGGTTTTCTTGCTGCTCTACAAAGTTAATCACATTCGGAGTCATAGACACAAGACCATCAGATGAGAAAGAGGAATCATTAGTCTCAATCGCATTAGAGGTATGAGAAGGTAATGGATCAGTAAAAATCTGAAGATTTTGGTTAGGAGGAGCCACAGATGTATTGCCTTTATCATTCACTCCAGAAACAGAGATAGTATTATTATCAATCAAATCTTGAATTTTACCCTTTAAAGCAAAATATTTTTCAGTATCATTCGCAGGTTGACGATGAAATTGACAAAAAGATTTGTTATCAAAATAGGGTGAATTAATATTTGTAGGATCTATTTGCCTTATAGGAGGAAGAGTAAGCACATTTTGTTCCAATAACTTATTCATAATACTATGCAATGATTCATTCAAAGGAGTAAACTTTCTTTCTTTCTTGAAAAACTTAGAAATAGGAGGCACACCTGATGCTGCATTCACATTGTTGTTGATGATGTTTTCATTGAATTTAATGGACTCTCTGTTTGGTTTAAACTTCCCAAATGGTTGTTGGCTACTATCACCCTTATCACTCGGAGCCATAGGATGTGATTGTTCCATTTGACTCACAGTCAGTTGATAATTGTGAAGAGTTGCACACAACTGTTGGAAAGAAGTAAACTCAGAAAATAGAAGTTTATCTCGAATATCTTTTTGTAAATTAGAAATAAAGATTCTTTGAATATCATTGTCAAGCACTGGAAAATAAATTTGAGCATACAAATGTTTATATCTACGAATGAAATCAGTCACTTTTTCTTTAACACCTTGTTTACAATGCATTAAATCAATCAAAGTAACTTTAGGACTTATATTGTTTTGAAATTGTTGAATGAAAGCATTTGCAAGTTGTTCGAAAGAAGTAATAGAATAAGAAGGCAATGAGCAATACCATTGTAGGGCTTTATCTCTTAATGTCCTAGTAAACAGTTTCGCAAGCAAACTTTGGTCATAAGCAAAATCGGTACATATTGTTTGAAAAGTCTTAACATGTGTTAGAGGATCACCTTTACCATTATAAAGCTCCAAATGCGGGATTTCAACATGTTTAGGAGGGATAGCTCGAACAATGTCAAGAGAAAGTGGGCTCGCAACATCAAATGTGGGCACACTAAACTTAGATTGATTCATAGAGGCAATTTGTTGCTGCAAGGAAGAGACAGTTTGTGCAAGATTGTTAATGGTCGCTTCAGTCAAAGAATTCATATTAGATGTGTTAGATTGAGATGGAGGTGTTATGTTATTGAAAGAAGGTAAAGAGTAAGGTGGCGGGACACTATGATAGTTAGTCATAGGAGAGGATTGGAAAAGAGGAACACTACAAGGAGGAATGGAATGGTTGAATGAATTGCCCCCTTGCGTCATGTTCATTTGTGGAGATGTAATAGGAACACTCATTGAAGGAATGAATGAAGAAGTCGGATTGAATGAAGGAAGAGGGTTAATTGAAGAAGAAGGATTGCCCCCATGACTAGTAATCATAGGCGGAATGTCTTGTATAGAAGTAGTCATTATGTTTGATGTAAAGGTAGGTATGCTAGCAATAGAAGTTGTCAAAGGAATAGAATGATTGACTTGAGTAGGAGGTTGTGTATAACCTAAAGTTTCGGCACAACTCTTCATAGGCATCACATTCGAATCCACAATGTGTGCAATACCACGCAAAATATCAATTCCATTCTTATCACTTTGAAGCATATGTTTTAGACCCTCAATTAAAGGAAGAGCTTGACTATCGGGGTATTCATGAGACATCCATTGGTGAAAATCATCAAATTGGTTATCCAATTTTGAAAGTTGTTCTTTAGAAACCTCATGGAGAGCTTCTTCATCATTAAGAGGATTAGAGGAATTACCCATGTCCTTGTTAAAAAGGCTATTCAAATTAGGTTCCATCTCCTCGGTAATTAAACCTCGGAAAGACTTAATTCTAAGGCTTCGTCTAACGGGAATAGTGTAAGTAGGGCTTATTGTTGTAAAACTCATGCACTAGAGAGGGAGAGAAGATTTTGAATTTAGAGGTAGCAATTTTTAGTAAAATCAGCCAATCTCCTAGATTTAAGCTGTTAAATGCAATCAGGACAATCTCCCAAAATTTCGAAAAAAATGTCAGGGACCGTGGCGCTCGGAGTGCACACGGTCCTCGCAACTTTTTTCGAAATTTGCAAGGATGAAAGTTATGATGATTTTAGAGCTAATCTAAAAAAATTGAGCGATTTTACGATCTGTAGATAGGCCAAATTAAAGTTGCAATCTCAAAATTGAACCCTACCAAGATTGTCAGAAAATGCAGAATTTGAATTTTGAAAAAGAGAGGGAAACTGAAATTTTGAATTTTATGATTTTAGAGGGAATACCAAAAGAAATGCAAGTTTTGAAATTTAAGGGTTGACTCAATTTCACGCAAAATTCAATTTTGAAAGTGGAAATCAAAGTTGGTATAATTAAGCACTTAATTTCAAAAGTCACAAATTGCAAGAATTTGAATAAAGCACTAAAATTTCGAATGAATGCCAACACTTTTCAGATTTAGGATAGTAAGAAACACAATTTTGACACAAAATTCCAATTTCAATAATTTTTGAATGATTAGAAGCCTTAATCCAAGCAATCCCTAGACCAACTTTGACTTTAATTTTGAAAGTGTTAGAATTGATAAAATCAGCCAAAATTCTGGATTTTAGCAGAAAAATACGGTAAGATCTAACTCCCGAAATTTCAAAAAAAATGTTGGGGACAATGGCGCTTGGGGTGCACATGGTCCTCGCAACTTTTTTCCAAATTTTCAGGGATGAAAGATATTATGATTTTATTGCGGAATCCAAAGTTACAGCTGATTTGGAGATGTTTTGATCAGTGAAATTATCAGTCAAAGGTTGAATCAAGAGGGTTTCAAAAATTAGGGTTTTGACACTTAACCACTTAATTTTCAGAATTAAAGCACAAATATGAATTGACAATTTGTAATGGAAGGGTAGATCTGAAACAAGCATTAACAATTAAACATTTCACAAGCTCAATTACTAAAAAGAAAATTTAGGGTTTTTATGCATTCACCTCTAAAATTTGCAAAAGATCAAACATGGAAATGCAATCAAGGCATCCAATTTTCAGATCTAATGATGAATACTCAAAAAGGATGTTCACGTCAGGTTCACCAAAATGTAAAGCGGAAAATCGCTAGTGAACCCTAAGTGTTCCCTCCACCACTCCAAAGGGGAAAGGGGGTCACTTAGGATTGTCGGTTTTCACTTAGGGGAGACTTTACATTCAAAAGAGGGGTTGAAACCCACAAGATCCAATCCCACACAATGCAAGATTGGATTCTAAATAAGTTTCAAGGGTTAAGACAGCAAGGCTACCCTCTTTTGTAAAGAATGTAGATAGAAGGATTAAGCTAGGAATGCATGAAAAGTGAGAAAGATTCACTTATAAATTGAGATAGGGATATAGGATGAAGCTGCGGGCCTGGAATTAGTAGTAAAATGTTGAGACGGCGTTGTCCTGCAAATTTGAGCGAGTTGATGGGACGATGGCGCTCGGCGTGCACACGGTCCTTCGAAAAATCTGCGAAATGAAGGGGGATCTGTTCGTCTCTGCACAGGGATTCCAGATCTTCAATTACAGCCACGTACCTGCAACCTACACACAGAAAAGCGAAGACGATTGGGGGGTTAGGGATTAGGGGTTTGCCCTTAGGTCAAACCCCGGTTTTGGAATTAACCAAGAAATGAGAAATGTTGTAAATGTAAATGATTGTAATGTAAAACAAGTACTAGTACCTTGTTGTAAGAATGTTTGTATTCTTACATGCGAAGGTGTAAATGTTGTTGTATGTTGTATGTTGTATGTGATCTCCTCTTCAATGGTTGAACCCTTATCTTCAATGCAACACTTAGCCTTGAATGGAGACTTAGAATGATCAATTGCTTGAAGGAATGCTTGAATGCTTGAATGTTTTAGTATCGCTTTCGCCTTTTTTTCATCTTCTTACCAAAATGGGAGAGGAAATATAGTTTATATACTTGTCAATTAGGGTTGATAGACTGATTTTTCTGACCTTAGGCCGACCAGGAAAGATTATTTTCCAATTTGCAAACATAAAGACCCGAGACCCAAAAGAGATTGGGCCCAAAATAGGGCCAGGGACCAGGGCGCTGGGCGCCATGGTCCTGGGGGACCAGAGCGCTGGGCACCCTGGTCCTGAAGGACCAGGGCGTTGGGCGCCATGGTCCCACCTCCAGGGACAGCAGGGTGCAAGAAGGATCAGGCCAAGGTGCTGAAAAATGCAGTTTTTGATGTCATGGACAAGTTTCAGGGTCTCCATTCAGGTTCCGTGTTGCATTGCCATCGTGAAGACCCAAATGCGGTCGAAATTGCAAGTGTCGCAATTTAAGGACGCTACACTAATAATGCAGAAAATAATTCCTCAAATATAAATCCTTTTACTGAACTTTATCAAACCCCAGAGAATTTGAATCACCCTGAATCTGAATTCCCATAAGGTAGTCTTCATTTCCTCTTTGGACCTCAAGAAGAAGAATTTCATATAGTAACAACCCCCACAAGTCCAATGCAAGGAAACCCACCTCCTGGTGGAAATAATCTACCACCACAACCAGACCCAATGTTTGAGTTCCCCATATCTGATCAGCATGATAATACCAATCTCAAGAACATTCCAGCTTCTTCCCTACCTAAATTCTATGGATTGGTGATAGAGGATCCAGACACATTTTTGTTTGAGTTTGATGTTCTTTGTAGGAGTTTTGACTATACGACAAATGCCCATAGACTCAAAATATTTCCTGCAACCTTGAAGGAATCATCTTTAAGATGGTTTATGAGCTTGGGTAGTAGCACAATCAATACATGGGATGACATGAAATGATTGTTTCTTGTAAAATATAAAGATTATTGTAGAGGCACTAATCATCATGGGGATGATATCTTTAGAATGACATAGAAGGAAGATGAGAGTCTTGAAGATTATCTGGAGAGGTTTCTGTTTAGTGTCAAGAAGTCCAAACATAGTACTCTAAATGAAGATTCCCTCAAGTTGATATTTTTTAGGGGAATCAGTGATGAATGCACTGATTCTTTGGATCTTATGGAAGGAGGTGATATTACACAGTCCACTTGGGCTAAAATAGTACAAATTTGCAAGAAGTATTTCAAATCTTCTTCTAAAAAGAATAGGCATTTCAAGCCAAGAACACCTTTATCGGCATCTGGTATTGGAGTTTCTAGAATGGAACTTAGTCATTTATTGAAGGAATTTAAGGAGGACATTATAAAGAATATGGCTACTCAGTTGGATACACTTTCAGCTAAGAAGAAGCATGAAGAAGTTTATGCATTTCTTGCATAATTTTGCCCTGATTGTAGACAACGAAAGAAGGATTGCAGATGTAAAATGGTTGCAAATGTGGATGTTCCTGACTTCAAACCAATACAAGGTGAGGATGAGCAAGTCTTCTATGTTTCTCAAAGAAGGCCAAATTTCCAAAGATAAGGTATGCCTTCAGTTCCACTTTCTTTTTTTGGTTATAGTGGAAATTCTTATGCACCAAATAACCAATGGCAACCACCTAATGCTCAAAATCTTGGTAATTATCAAAACTAGTACGGTTCTCAAGGCCAAGGGCAACATTTTGCTAATCAAATGCCACAATGGCAGCAGCCACAAGGGAATTGGTATCCACCTCAAAGCCAAGGAAGTCAATTTCAAGGGAATTGGCAACCTACTCCTCAATGGAGGGCGAGTTAGCCTTGGACCGCCCAATCTTCTGGTTATCAACAACCTATTCAATAGCCACAACCTCCTGCAATAATGCCTCCTCCTACAACCACTACAGTCCCACCTAAGCCAACGCAGTTGCCTACTCAACCACTGCCAAATCCTAATATTAAATCTTAGCAACAACAACAAGCTTATTCAGCAGATCTTAATCAATACCCATCCTATTCTCTATCTCTAAGTGATATTCACCTCCGATTTGGGACCAAACTGCCTAATCCATCTCCTCCAGTTATCACTGACGTACAAGAAGAATAAGAAATCTCTAATCTAACAAATGCAATACCTCAGAAGCAAATATTAACGCCATTTCCCCAGAGATTGCATGAAAAGGAAGTTCTCATAGAACACGAGCAAGGCTTTGATATTATAGATCAACTATAGCATGTTTGTGTTAAAATACCATTGTTGCAAACAATAAAAGATTTTCCTATATATAGTAAGGCCTGAGAGAAGCATGTCTAAAAAAACATGGCAGGAAGAAGAAGGATCCACAAACAGTGCATGTTATGGGTCAACTGATAGATATTATGTTAGGCAAGGTTGCAATTCCAAAATATTCTGATCCAGGTAGTCCTATTGTAAATATAGTCATTAATGGCAACCAGATAAGAAATGTTTTAATTGATTTAGGGGTAGCCATTAATGTGATGATAGGAGAAGTAATGAAACAACATGAAATCAATGGTCTAAGGGCTACACCCATAATTCTACAGCTTGTTGATAACTCTACAGTGAGACTAGATGGTATGATTGAAGATGTAGTAGTTATTTTGGATTCATGGGAATACCTTGCAAACTTTATGATTCTATCTCCAAAGGCAACATTGGGAGGATATCCAGTAATTTTGGGAAGACCTTGGCTTGCCACAACTGATGCATATATTGGATGTTGATCAGGGGATATAACTATTTCAGATGGAAACTCTACAAAAACATTAGCCTTGTATTCTCCTACACAACCCCAGTATGATCAACAACAAGCCATTTGGCCTATTTGGGGAGAAGAATCTGAAGAATTTGACTCTATTAATCAATGATTAATCGAGGTCCATTCATGCAATTACATGATGAAGACTCAATTCTTTATAAAATTATGATAAATGAGTTGATACAAGAACAACAATTACAGGAGTTGGTTATGAATATTGCAGGTTTGAACTTTCCTACAGCCACTGACATAGTGCATACTCTGTTGCCGCAGGAAGTCTCTTCTTCTCATTTTTTTGATATGAACCAGATTGATCTTACTATCAAGATGGAAGTTGATTTGAATAAATGTTTGAATATCAATAAAGATCTTTCAGATACTCAAAAGGGAACCCTCGTGGATTTGCTGAAATGTCATAAAAATGCTTTTGCATGGGATAGATCCAATAGTTTGCACCCACCGTATCTATATAAAATAAGAATGTTGCCCACTCATACAACCACAAAGAATAATCAATCCTGCATTAAAAGAAATAGTTAAAGAAGAATTGCAAAAGTTGTTAAAGGCTAGATTTATCTATCCTATCTCTGATAGCCAATGGGTATCACCTTTGGTAATGGTCCCTAAGAAAGGAGGAAAATGGAGGGTATGTGTTGATTATAGAGCCTTGAACTTAGCAACAAGAAAAGATCATTTTTCATTACCATTTGTGGATCAGGTATTGGATACTTTGGCTGGTAAAAGATATTTTTCATTTCTTGATGGATTTGGTGGTTACAATCAAATTCAAATAGTCTCAGAGGATCAAGAAAAGACAACATTTACTTGTCCTTGGGGCACATATGCATATTTTGTTCTTCCTTTTGGGTTGTTTAATGCTCCAGCCACTTTTCAAAGAGCAGTGATCAGTATCTTTTCTGATATTTCTCAAGACATCATGGAAATCTATATGGATGACTTTACAACTTATGGTTTTGAATTTGAGAAAGCATTAGGGAACCTAAAAAAAGTTTTGCAATGATGTGAGGACTATAGTTTTTCATTAAATAGTGAGAAATGCTTCATCATGATGCAAGAAGGAATAGTCCTTGGTCATCATATCTCTATAAAAGGAATGTAAGTGGATCCAGCAAAGATTGAAGTCATTCAGCATATCAATGTGTTGGCATTTTTGATGTTCATGTTGTGATTGTCATTGATGGACACACACATGCATTAAGATCCTCTTTATGTGTATGAGTTTGAGCACAACTGATATTTGTTCGAACCGATATGTTGTAGGTATGTTGTATTATAGTTTTTAGACTATTGATGTTTTGCAGAATGTGTTTCCCGGTCTAAAGCAGCATGTTGACCCCAAGCGGTTCGTGGATACCAAGTGGTACAAGGGAGCAAAGCGGCATAACACATTCTTACTAGTCTTCATTTTTGATAAACCGGAAACCGGTATTTTGTATGAACCGTTAATACTCTGTGATGAGTTACCAACCGACATTTTGTGATGAGTTACCAATCCACCGATTGTTTGATGGTGCCGACACACTGGCGGTGCTTCTTGTGTCGTGTTACTGAGTATGTCTAGATTCATTGAACCTAGGAAATTGAAATGTAATCCTATTGGACCGACATGAAATCATATTCCTTTAAAAGGACATCATGTCTAGGGTTTTAGTTTGGTTGCAAAAAGGGTTTATGTTGTTGCTAGGGTTTAAGGTGGTTGAGGAGTTGGAAAGAATATGAATGTGTAGAAGACTGAAGGAATGCAGGAGTGCATTAAGAACGAGCTATCAAGGATCTAACCAAGCAGTCTGTGCTATTAGATAGATCAAACACTTGTTGATTACTCACATCTTTGACAAGTTTGTAGCCCTTAACCGGGTAGGCCCAAAAGCCTTTTGTAAAATCCTCTAACAAGGTGGTTCACCTCTATGAATCTAAAATCCTCTAGCAAGGTAGTCCTTGATCAGACTTATCTCCTAACAGAGATTGAGATTCCTAACAGGATCTCTTCTGGTAAAGAATGTTGTAAAACCTTAACCGGTCTGGTTTCTATTCTGCAGATAGTGGCTTGTGAGTTCCATCTCACCGTGGTTTTTCCCATTTGGGTTTCCACGTCAAATATCTTGTGTTATGGTTGTATTTCTTTTGTGGGTGAATGCTTTATTTGCATTTTGGTTTGCATGTGTGATAACTGGTCTATCTGTTAAACTGTTTTACCGGTTTATCTTTAGACTATTTAAGTGTTGTGTTTTTCGGTATACTAATTCACCCCCCCCCTCTTAGTATTCATCAATTGGTATCAGAGAGAACCTTTTTATAAGTTTAACCACTTGAAAAGAGATATGGGGGAATACACCTTGCAGGAACTTACTCAATGGCTCACTCAGTCTGAGTAAGCCTATGATAATCTTATGGTCAAATACAAGGCATCTCAAGCAAAAAGGAGAGAACATGTTGTATATGGTGAAAATGGATAACAATAATAACAATATTGAAAGGCTAAATGAATTCAACCACAAAACCCTAGCCTAACAATCAACAAAGATCCACCATAACATATGAAGATTACCTAAGACAATGCAAATCATGAGAAATCACAAAGATTATACCATCACATGTCCAATAGGGTTTTGATCTCCATTCTTCCTATCTCCATTGATCTTGCTTGATATATATTTGCTCTCAGATTTTATATGCACAAGAGCTCAACAAAGAACGGAATGTGGTTGCAAGTAGGATCGTAGTGTAGTCAATTGCATAAATTGATTCATTAGGCTTAGTCATTAGGGTTTGATAATGAAGGAAGCATCTCCTTATATAGAAGACACTATCGGAAATGGAGGGATAAGATTGAGAGGTGTAAAAGGAGGTCGGCTATGATTAGAGGGTAGGTAAAAGAAATAATAAAATAATGAAAGGGGTAGGTAGTGTATGAATTAAGAGATGAATGACATGTGTCATAGGTAGAAAAGGTTAATGAATTAATTAAATAAATAAAGATTTATTTAATTAATAGAAGAAGTGGGATAATTAAATAAATAAGAATATTTATTTAATTTAGGAAAAGGATAATTTAAATAAATAAATGTATTTATTTAAATGAGAAATAAGGCTAGAAGAGGATAAATGAATTAATTAAATAAATAAGGATTTATTTAAGTAATAGAAGAATTAGGCTTAGATAATTAAATAAATAAAATATCTATTTAATTAGACTGGACAATTTTGGGTCTCTACATTTTGCCCCTCTTTGAGACAATGCGACTTGTCGCGTTGTTTCAAAGAAGATAAGATGAACTGATACAAATTTGCCCCAGAATGGGAATGATATGCCCCCTTGAGAGATTGGATGAAAATGTCTGAAAAGATTGTAGACAATCTCTCGATAAGAAAGACAAGATAGAATGGATTGACCGGATAAAGTGACAAAGTCACGGGATAACGAAGACTGATTCGGGAAATGAATGCGAGGGCTAGGGTAGGCTATAAGATAGACCACGGGGGAAAATACATCCTCATTATCATCTACACATTCACAAGAGCATATTGCATAGCGAAAATAGAGCAGGAGCAGTCAGCAGCGATGGCTTTCACTCACAGATTCGACCGCATTCGTCGATTTCAGAGGCCAGCAGAGGCAAGAGAGCCGGTAAGTACCACAAAACCTCCTTGTACTTTGACGCATTTAATTTTGTCATTAATGCATGCTAGGTAGGGTCATAAATGTGCTTAGACTAGGGTCCAAAAAGTGTCAAAAAATGTTTAGGCATGTCTGCGTTGGTGCCAGGCATGTCTGTGCTTGCGAGGCACGTCTGTGTTTGTGCCAGGCGTGTCTATGTCTGGACCTGTGTCTGTGTCAAATGTGGCCGCGTCTGTGCTATTCAGGTGTGTCTGTGCCAAGAAGGCACGCGCATGTCAACTAGGCGCGTCTATGCAGAGCATAGGCACGTCTGTGTCCGGCAGGCACGTCTATGTCAGACAGGCGCGTCTGTGCAGTCTTTGAGAGCATTTGTGTCATGTAAGCGTGTTTGCATTTGAAAAGTATGAATTTGCATCTTCTAGGTCAAATCGGCAGTTCTGTGATGAACATACGTTGTCGATTGGATAAGCTGCTGAGAGGATACACTCAAGCAGGTCCTCTAGGAAGACTAGGATAGATCAAGGCACTTTGTGATGAACAGTGAGTACCAAGATAGGGTATTTTGTGATGAACAGGGAGTACTAAAATATGAACAACACTTTGTGATAAACAGGGAGTGCAAATGTGAGTAACACTTTGTGATGAACAGGGAGTGCAACACACGTAGTACTTTGTAATGAACAGGGAGTACCACTAGGATAAATAGCAACACTTTGTGATGAACAGTGAGTGTCACTAGAGTAGATAGCCAGATGCATTGGATAAAAAGTAGCATTTTGTGATGAACAGTGAATGCCACTATGACTGACCTGAGTGATTTGATTTGTTTGACTGCAGGAGTATTTGCTGATGCTGGAGTCATGGGAGAGATTCCCATTGACACAGAGGTTGTGACCTGAGTTCGTTTGAGGACAGAGCTGCCATCGAGGAGATGGGTCTGAGACATGTGCTGTATGTGCCTGAGTTTCAGGCGAACATGGGTTTGCTGACTGCGCTGGCTGAGAGATGGCACTCTGAGACGTGCACATTCCATTTGTCGATGGGTGAGATGATAGTCACCCTGGAGGATGTATACAGGATTCTGCGGGTGCCGATCGATGGGGAGCTGATCCCATACGATCAAGATGGCAACAAAGAGGCCCTGAGATGAGTATTCCAGGACCCTGGATTGGAGATGAGGGCAGGACACATGGCATGGGACACCATGACAGCCACAGGGTTAGCATTGCCGGCAATGATCGGAGGAGCTATCAGTGGGTTCCTATGTTCAGATAGGGCGACACGGGGATGGGCTGTGGGCTGGGGGGAGCACTGGAGATGCTGATGACACAGCATACCATATGCCTGGGGACCGTGTGTGCTGGCACACTTGTATTACGAGCTGCATTAGTTTGTTTATCATGGATCAGTGGGATTGGGCTGCGGAGTTACATTGCTGTAGGTATGGGCTTACGAGCATCTGTCGGTTACCCGACTGATACACTTCAGGGGCAGAGGTCATGGGCGTAGCTTCGTGCATTTATATGATATCATCACCTCGCAGCCACGGATTGGCAGGCTAGAGTACTGGCAGTGAGTGATTAATGACATTGATGAGGTCACATGGCGACCTTATCTGGGCTGCGAGCAGTGGGAGGATGATGCAGTTGAGCTACCGTACACCTTTCAGAGCAGGTACCTGATTGGGTGGATGCCCTATGTGCTAGAGAGGCAGCTGGTAGACAGGATTGGCTGACAGTTTGGCCGGATTTAGAGGATGCCCCGGGGATCAGGCATGTCTGCCCGCACAGTCAGAGATCAAGCACAGTTTGGGCTGCTATTGTCGTATGATCAGGCAGTGACTCAACTGGTGGAGATGATACCTCTTCCTTGGGACATGTGGCATGAGATCGAGGACGTCGGGATGGATGCTGAGTATACAGCATATTGGGCAAAGCATCCATTCCCCTGATTGATAGATCCAGGAGAGGCACTCAAGGCAGATGGTGGTGGTGAGGAGGATGATGGTGGAGGTGATGGGGGCAGAGGCCGATGGAGGAGGAGGGGAGTAGTTGGAGAGAGGTGAGTTGCACCTCGGAGGGAGGGTGGAGAGGAGAGGCAGGCTCGGGTGGTGAGGGGTCGCAGTGGATTGCCTTTACAGGTACCAGCAGCATAGGGTCCCAGGCAGGTGCAGATACAGGGACAGGGACAGAGACAGGTACCAGTACAGGCACAGGGGCAGGCACCCGCAGAGGATGAGCCATAGGCAGGGGCAAAGGCAGAGGGGGTTGACCCAGTGGAGGTTGAGCTACTGGATTTGAGGGAGATCTGCCAGGGCCAGGCAGATGAGATTCAGGATCTGGAGAGGGAGAGGGATCGGCTCAAGACCAGGCTCAGGGATACTAAGCGAGAGTGGGATCAGGCTATCCAGCACTACACAAAGGCTGAGACAACACTGAAGGCTGGGAGGCAAGCAACAGAGGACACAGGGGCCAGATATGCCTATGTCCTGCGGGTAGGAGAGGAGATAGCCTACTAGAGGGACCTCTACTATGGTGCAGTGCCAGCAGATCAACGGGCGAGGAGCTTCCATAGACCGTCGCGTACGGCAACAACTACGGGGCGAGCCGGAGGAGACAGGCATCGAGTGGTGGGATCATGGGTCCTCCACCACCACTAGATAGAGGAGACAAGCAGGATGATCCTGGGGCGAGTCCTTCAGGGGCTCAGATTCCGTCGAGGCCAGGTGGCTCCGAGGGAGGGAGTTCATCATAGTCTTAGAGGGCTCCCTTTGTATCAGTTTTGTACCATTTTTGTATTGTAGACACCTGCGGGTGCTGTTGTAGCCATATGATTTTGACATCATTGTATCATGACACTTTTGATTATATATATGAGATGATTCATCTTTGTGGCAGCTATATGCATGTGTACCTATGTGATGAGATGTTCTTATGTGATGTTTATGTTTCTATGTGATGGATGCAAATATGTATATGAAAGTGAAAGAGCTTCTTGTGCGTCAAAATAATTAAGCTTTATTATGGAAAAATAGGTTATGACAATCGAGGCATGTGTTTGACCCAGAAAGTCATTGTACCTGTTTGTATGGAGATAAGACAGTCACAAACAAGGAATGCCCCAGTTCACACTAGACTCACAGTGTCCTCATATCCTTGGACAAGTCATAGCATTACTAAGAGACAATGCACAAACAACAAATACAAATAGGTGACGATACCTCATCCTCGCCTTTCTAGTCAAAGACATCCTGGAAAAGCTAAAAGACATGTCACCAGAAAGATAAAATCAAAAGAAAACCAAGACTCGACACCAACATCCACTGTAGTCCTCAAGTTTAGTGTCTCTTGTCACTTGTATAAGTCTTATTTGATTGTGGTCACAATGTTTACTTTCACAGAAAGGATAGATAGCACTGAACCATAATGTTGTCTGAGTCTGTTGAAAGATTTGATTTGTTGAAGCCCATTGTTCCTGCTGTGTCTCATCTGAAACTGATTGAATCCATGAAACTGATACTTTATTGCGGAGAAGATGAAACTTTATTGCGGATCTGTGATGCAAATGTTGCTTTATTGCGGATTGTGTGCGGATAGACTGAAAAAAGTTGGAAGAAATTGTACTCCTCGAAACATGTGATGTTCTCAGTTCCACACCCATTACTAGACGTAGGATTTGTCTTAGCCATAGATAGGATCTGATTTATCATGAATGGAAAGGGGGATTTGTTATGAATGACTAACCAATCTTAGGTAGATCAATAACAAGCCATGATGGGAATGGGTAAGTTTATTATGAATGAATAGGTTGTGAGTGTGTGCAAATTGAAATGATGAAAGAGAATCCTGAAGGAGGGAGGAGCAATGTCTCTACACATGGCGCTGGTGACCCAGTTTTCACCATGGTACTTGCCTAGGGCGCCACCAAAGTGGTTTTCACCGTTGGACGAAATTATTTATTTTTACTTTTTTGATTTTTCAATGTTTTTGTGTCACAAGGCGCCTGTTTGCCAGGTTTTCACCAAGTAACGATTTTTTTGTTTTATAATTTTTTTTGTATTTTTGAATTTTTTTGATTTTTTTGTATTTTTGAATTTTGGATATTTCGAACAGCTTATGTGTAGAACCTGCGAAGGTGCATGCTGTTGATAGGATCCTCCAAAGGTTCACCCTCTATAGTTGAGAGCTGATATGCACCAGATTCATATGTTGTTGTAATAATGTAAGGACCAAGCCATTTTGGTTCGAACTTGCCCTTCTTCTCTCTGTCTTGTTGATTTTTAGGATTTTCCCTGAGAACTAAATCACCCACCTCAAATGTGGGAGGCTTGACCTTGTGATTTTAGCTATGACTCATTCGTTGTTGGTAAGCTTTGAGATGACTAAAAGCAATTTATCTTCGTTCATCCAGTAGTTCCAGCTCGTGTAAGCGAGAGACCCTATAGTCTTCATCACTGATGATGTTTTGCAAAGAGACCCGTAAAGAGGGTAGCTCGACCTCAATAGGCAAGATGGCTTCAAAACCATAGACTAGTGAATAGGGTGTAGCTCCTGTGGGTGTACGGACACTTGTGCGGTAGGCCCAAAGTGCAGGATTAAGTTGGATATGCCAATTACGGCCAGCATCGTCGACTGTCTTCTTTAGGATTTTAAGGATTGTCTTATTGGACGCCTCAGCTTGGCCATTGCCTTGGGGGTAATATGATGTGGATAAACAATGGGAGATATGGAAGCGGTCACAGAGTTCACGAACATCCTGATTTTTGAAGGGACGCCCGTTATCAGTGATAATGGAAACAGGAATACCGTATTGGCAAATGATATAGTTGAGGATGAATGTAGCAATTTGTTTTCCAATAACTTGTGTGAGAGGCACGGCTTCAATCCATTTTGTAAAATACTCTGTGGCAGTGATAATGAATTTATGACCATTGGAAGAAGGAGGGTGAATCTTGCCTATGAGATCAAGTCCCCATTAACAAAAGGTCCAAGGAGACGCAAGCGGTTGAAGTTCTTGTGCTGGTGCATGTATGAGGTCTCCATGAATTTCGCATTGCTTACATTTCTTGACAACCTGATATGAGTCTTTTTCCATATTGGGCCAGTAATATCCAGTCCTAATGAGTTTCTTGGCCAAGGTAGGACCACTAGCATGTGGACCACATATCCCTTCATGCACTTCTCATAACGCAATCTGAGCTTCGTCGCTTTTTAAACATCTAAGAAGAGTGCCATCTAGACCTCGTCGGTATAGGATATCAGCTAAAATGACATATCGAGAGGATTGGCGAATGAAAGTGCGACGTTGGTTATTTGATAGATCAGGAGGTAAAGTATTGTCACGTAAGTATGTGAAAATGGAACCATATAACTGGGATTCGGGACCGACAACGCATAACATCTCAGTAGGCATGATCTCATATGAAGGGACCAAAAGGTTATCCACCAAGAACTCATAGCGGGTCTCGTTTGGAGGTAGATCAATCGGTGAAGCAATTGTAGCCATGGCATCTGCGGCGCGATTCTGCTCTCTTGGTATCTGCTCAAAGTCTATTTTTATGAAATTTTGTTTCAGACCATCCACCATTTGTTTATAAGGCATTAGCTTCTCATATTTTGTTTGGTAATCCCCAGTTGCTTGATGGATAACAAGTTGGGAATCCCCAAAACACGAAGTTCCTGGATCTTCCATTGAACTACAATTCGTAATCCTGTTGTTAATGCCTCATATTCCGCTATATTGTTAGTGCAAGGAAATGATAAGCGGTATGATTTTGGTATAGAATCTCCTTGAGGAGTTATAAAGAGGATGCGAGCTCCTGCCCCATGCTGTGTATATGAGCCGTCGAAGTACAGTTGCCATGGCTTTGCATGTGACATTGTCAAAATGGATTCATCTGGAAATTCTGAACTTAGAGGAACATCATCTATCATGGGAGCATCTGCTAATTGATCTGCAATAGCTTGTCCTTTTATTGCTTTTCTATCCACATACTCGATGTCGAATTCACTCAGGATCATTACCCATTTGGCGAGTCGCCCAATAAGTGTTGCCTTATTGAGAAGGTATTTCAATGGATCTATCCTTGCAACTAACTTTGTCTTATGAGTAAGCATGTAATGTCATAATTTCTGTGAAGCAAAGACCACAGTGAGGCATGTGCACTCAATTGGTGTGTAGTTTAGCTCATATCCCACCAATGTGCGACTGATATAATATACTGCTTTTTCCTTGCCTTCAGCAATTTGTTACGCTAAGAGTGCCCCCAATGCTGTTGGAGTAGCTGAAATGTATAATAACAGTGGTTGATCTGGAACTGGTGGCATTAGAACTGGCGGATTTAGAAGATAATCTTTGAGCGTCTAGAAAGCCTGTTGACAGTTGTCATCCCATTTGAATTTGATGTTTTATATGTAGCAGGTGCTGAAACAGATTACACTTATCTGCCAGTTGTGCTATGAATCTTCGAATGGACTAGAGTCTGCCTTGTAAGGATCGAAGTTGACTGATATTTCTTGGTGGTCGCATTTCCAAAATAGCTTTGACTTTTGCTAGATCCACTTCAATTCCTCTTTTGGATAAAATGAATCCTAGGAGCTTCCCAGAGGTTACTCCAAAGACACATTTCTTAGGGTTTAATCTTACTTTGTACTTTTCCAACCGATCAAAGGCAATTGAAAGTATGTCCAAATGTGTATTTCTGTCTATTGATTTGACCAAGAGGTCGTCAACATAATCTTCCACTATTACATGCATGAGATCATGAAAGATAGTAGTCATGGCTCTTTGATATGTAGCACCTACATTCTTTAGCCCAAAAGGCATGACATTCCAGCAGAAAGTTCCCCATGGACAAGTAAATGATGTTTTGTGTTGATCCTCAGGTGTGATCCTTATCTGATTATAACCAGAGAATCCATCTATTAATGATAGCATTTCATGACCTGCTGTGAGATCAACAATCAAGTCAATATTTGGTAATGGGAAGTCATCCTTTGGACAAGCTTTGTTGATGTCTCTGAAATCTATACATATTCTGATGCTGCGATCTGGTTTACTGACAGGTACCAAGTTGGAGATCCATTCAGGGTAATCGATTGGGCGTATGAATCCGACATCCAATAACTTCTCAAGTTCTGCTTTGACTAGTAATGCCACTTGTGTATGCATTTTTCTTAATTTCTGTTTCACTGGTTTTGCCCCCGGTTTGACTGTCAGATGATGCATTACCAAATCCGGATCCAATCCAGGCATATCAACGTATGACTAGGCGAAGTTTATTTGTCGTTCTTTGAAGAAACTTATGAATTTTGACCTTTCGGACTCTGTCAATGATTGAGCTAGGAATATGTTGTGTGGAACCTCTTCTATACCGATGTTTGTTTTGATAGTCTCCTCTACCAACATGGATGATTTTTCCTCATATGATGTTGGGAGAATGTCAAGCCTTCCATCTTCGGGTGCCTCAGAGAGGTTTTCACCCTCAGATACGTCCTTTCTTTTTAGTTTTTTGGAGTCAGATAGTGCCACAATGTGGTTTTCACCATAAGACCCTTGATTTGTTCTTATTTTCACATTTTTGCGACTGGAAGGTCTGACACCCTCACCAAAATATGCCATGCTATTGAGTTCTATGGTGTATCCTACTTTATGGTCTCTAGGGGGAAGATCATCTCATATGCCTAGATAGTCAATAAAAGCTTCATCATTTTGGAATATATCCAACTGTGCAGGTCCTTCATGATCCCAGTCAATGAGTTGATGGTGAACAAGGGGAAGGCCGTTAATGCCCTCGAAGTTAGCGGGGCTAAGAGTGAAGATGTGGTTATATTCGGGTATGTAAAGGTAATTATCAAGGTCATTGATGGCACTTTCCTCATCAGTCTCGATCACGAGCGAATCCAAATTATCGTCACTAGTAGCGCGTTCCAGAACAGGTGTTCTCATCCTATGTGATTTCAACCTAGAACCTTGAGACAAGGACTGTGTAGACTCCTCATAGGTTGTTTCTTGACCAACTCTGAATTTGTTATAAAACTCCTCCTCTTCTATGGGTTCACCTGGCCATCTGAATGTCTCGGTGAGTTCGTAGTCACTGGAAGACTTGTCGGAACCCCATTCCCATTCGTTGGAATCTGTAGAATAGCGATTTTCTTATTGAATTTTGGCAGCTTTGATTTGTAAGGCTTCTTCTATCCTTTGGGTGTGGACCTTGGAAGTTAAGAAACCAAGTCCTTTCGAGCGTTCCTTCTTGAAAGTCAATTCAGGTTGTAAAGGTTCAATGATGCCTTCCTTTCGTAACCCGAGAGGGCTTTTTCCATCATACCTGAATTTTTGTAGAATTTTGAAGCCTTTGCCATATTTCTCACATGGAAGATTGATGTGGTCTTGTGTTTCCTCTTCATTTTCCTTGAAAAGCATTTGGTATAAATCTTCCTCTTCTAGTTCGCCCCATCTTTGAAAGGTAGTGGGATCCCATTTGAGTTTCATGATGGAGATTTGCTTGTTAGGATGTGGTCTTCCATATTCTTTTGGGGAACTCATGACTTGTCTTAAGCACATGGTCTGATTGAAAATATATTCCCCCATGCCTTTGTCCTGAAACTTGCCTTTAAGCTCACCTTGTTTGGATGTTGAAGGTTTTAATGACTCAGGATCAATGTATGCTTCCTGATTACGAGGAATGATGGTCTCAGTCTTTGATTTCAGGTTATTGCAATATATGAATGGATTAGGATCACCGTTAACTGTTACTTCCACTCCATTATGAGGAAACTTAATGCATTAGTGATATGTGGATGGGACTGCCCTCATTTCATGGATCCAAGGACGTCCTAACAATATGTTATAAGTGAGATTTAAATCCAGGACTTGACAGACCACATCCTTTGTAACTGGCCCAACTCTTAGAGGTAAGATGACTGTACCCTTGGATGAACGCTCTTCATCATCATATGCCTTAATGGTGATCTTGTTTGTAGAATTCATAGCTTTATCAGAATATCCCAATTGTGTGATAGTGCTTAATGTGCAAATGTTTAGACCTGCTCCTCCATCTATCAGGACTCATTTTATTCGATGTTTATGTATGAAGGATTCAATGTGTAATGGCGCATTATGTGGCTGACTTACGGAGGCATCATCGGCTTCCGTGAAAGTAAGTGAATGTGGAATGGAAAGGTATCCCACCATGGCTTGAAATTGGTCCACGTTTAGATCAGTAGGAACAGCAGTATCTCTCAAGATTTTATCAAGAATGGCTTTATGTGCGGGAGATATGCATAATAGTTCAAGGATGGAAATGAGCGCGGGTGTCTTCCCTAATTGTTCTACAAGGTCATACTCAGGTTTGGTTGATGAGGAAATGGTGTTTTTAGTTGAAGCACCTTGCAAAGTGATTTGACCTCGGCGGGTTGTAACATGACATTCTGAGGTAGGTTCGGAAGAAGATCCAACACCTTTTAGGACAATCTTGGGTCTCTGAGTAGGATTCTCAAGGTTTTTGTCCTTGATGATAATAGTAGAGACGTAATTGTCCATTGATATGTGATTGATAGTTGAATCATAGTTATAGGATGCTCTGGTATACTTGGTTTGATCCTCTATGGCTTTAGCTTTTCCCTTGTCATGTTTTGGGAATGGTTCCTTAAACATCTCATGTTCTTGATTGGAGGAATGTCCCTCAATCTCAATGTCACCTCTATCAATGAGATCTTGTATGATGTTCTTCAGTCGATGACAATTTCCTATCTTATGACCCTTGCTCTTATGAAATTCACAATACTCATCATCATTCCACCAATTTGGTTTAACCTTTGGTTCATATGGAGGAAAATCTGGAACTGTGATCACCTTGTTTGCCACTAGCTTTTTGAAAACTGACTCAAGTGGTTCTCCCAATGGGGTATACTTCCTTCATGATCTGGAAGTTGTTTGAGTATTCACTTGATTGTTTGTAGAACTTGATCCCGAAAAGATGACTTTGGGTCGCACTGTGTTGGCATCAACAACACCATTATTGACTGTGTTCTTGTTTTTATTCCAAAATCTTGGCTTGTCTTTTCCTTTAAAGTCATCTTTGTTTTCTTTGAATATTTTAATGACTCCTTGTTCAATTAGGACCTTCTCTGTTGCTAAGCCTTTTTCAATGATGTCCTTGAAGGTGGACAAACAAGCTTTTCTTAGATCATAGCCAATGTCTTTGTTAACCTTTTGGGTGAACATTTCTACCATTTGTTTTTGTGGAATTTCACAAGAGCATCTACTGGCTAGATTTCTCCATCTTTGTAAAAATGATGCAAAAGACTCTCCCTCTTTTTGCTTGGTGTTGCACAAAGTAGTGACTGATATGTCTGTCTCTATGTTGTAGGAGAAATGTTGAATAAATGCCTCTACTAAGTCACCCCATGACTTAATTCCAGGTGGAAGTTGGGAGAACCATTCCATAGCTTGATCGCCTAAGCTTTGTGGGAATAATCTCATCAAATATGTCTCTTCTATTGCTACCTCAATGCAAGCTGTGAAAAATTGTCTTATGTGTGCCTTAGGATCCCCTTTTCCTCTATACTTATCAAATTTAAGCGTCACAAAGTGTGTAGGAAAAGGAGGCATTGGAATGCTCTTGTCAAATGGATAAGGACATATGTCTCTCATTGTGTATGTTGGCTTTTGTGTATTTACGTCCTCCATTTTCTTTTGTAAGTCCCTGATTTGTTGCTCCAAATTTCTCTTAGGTGGAGATCGACTTCTTGGACCATACCCCATGCTTGAGGCACCAATTGGAGGAGGAGCATGTTGCATATATGGATGATATTGATCATACACATGTTCATATGGAGGAGGTCTGTAATGACGCTGCGTATATGGAACACTTGGTATAGATTCATGTTGAGGAACCCCATATCTATTTTGCGCATGTATACCATATTCTACAGGCATGTCATGTTCCATTGTGTTTCCCCCAAATTTGACATGAGGTTTCCTTGTGTCCAAATTTTGAGCATGCCTTTGAACATCCAATTGTTTTGGTGGTTGTTCCTTAGCATTGGTATGTGATTGAACATATCTGTCTGCATAAGACTTCCATAATGGTCTACGAAGGTAAGTATTATATGCTTGACCATGCGTATGTGGGACCTCTGGTTTTTGAAGCAAAGCTGATGGTGATTCAGGTACCATATGTGGTCCTCTATTTCCTCCACTATTAGGTCTCCTTTGATCCATATTGGAGTGCGGTTGTTGCAGAGGTCGATTTTCCATTATTTGAGACATGTCAAAATCATGAGGTATCTTGGCTCCACTTTGTGCCATCATTTGTAAGAAGTATTGTCTATCCCTCCTCATTATTTCCTCAACCAATCGATTGAAATGGGGATTCATAATGGATTCTTCCACATCTGCTGAATGTACTGAAAAGTTGTCCACATTGTCATTGTGTGTAGCATTGTTGTTTATAGTGTCCATGTTCTCAACATTTGAAATGTTTCTATAGACATCCATGTCAGGTAATGTAGTATGATCAAAATTGAAAAAGATATCATTGTCATACTCATAAGAACTCATGTTTGCGGACTCTTGAGCCTCTTTAGTTTCTCTCCTAGATTTTTGAAGACGGGTTTCAACCATGAACTAGGTATTGACCAAGATGTGTGAGACTAGATGAAAATGGAAAGAGTATGGAAGACCAAGAGTTGGATGGAATGTAAATGAATCTGAAGTGTACTTGCAATGTCCAAAGCGTAAGACCAAGTATGTATGTAGTAGAGTAGGTGTGACTTCCAAAGAGAGGATAGTTTCTCTTGATGAGGTAAGTTGACCTTGACTCTAAGTAAAACCAAATGAGACCCAAAGGTAAGAAACCTTGATGAGGGACCACTTAGCAAAGTGTTGTTGTATGTAGTGTGTCGACAAAGTATGATGAGGACAAGCAAGTGACCTTTTTACTCAAGTTTAGACAATTGTGAATGTAATGTGAGATGTAAAGCAATGATGGACTTTGTGAGACCCAAGGACAGGTTGAACGCTAAATGAAACCCTAGAGAGATGACCTAGGAAGCTCAAGATTTCTGAAACTGACTGTGTTTGCTTGCTGGACTGTAACAGTTTTTCAATTCTGGACACAGACGCGCCTGTATACTTCACAGACACCGCTTCCCGACACAGACACTACTATGTTTAACACAGACGTGCCTCTGCGATTTTCTGTCAAATGTAATGTTTGCTGTTGGAGCACAGACGCGATTATGTCCTGCACAGACGCGGATAAACAACATAGACGCTATTATGCCCGACACAGATGCGTTTCTGCAAATTTGGTGCAATTTTTCCAATCTGTGAAGTTGTTTTGTTGTGACCAAATCTGACTATTTGACTGTTTTTCGTGACAAGAGGACACAATGTTGATGAGGACTCAATGTTTGCAAGTGTCTAGACTCCAAAATGACTCCAAGAAAGTGTGTTGTTTGATGTAAAAAATGTTTTGCATACATTTGAAGACACAAAAGACACAATGTTTTGCTATTTGGTCTTGAATGTTTTGAATGTTTAAAATAAGTCAAGCACAATTCTTATGGCTGGCCAAGACAATAGTTGTTGATCCCACATGGGGTTTTACCCCTGAGGCTACGCTATTCAGAGCGGATACTTAGATGCTTGACCTCACTGGCTCCACCCTCGGCACTCACTTCTCAGGTCAGCCAAGCATCAGTCCCCATGAAAACTCCCCATGGCAAACTTTGTATCTCTACTAAGAACCGTATGTGTGTGGGCCGCTACCAGAGGTCTGACCTCCTGCCCCAACAACTAGAAGGATTTGGGCTTCTAACACAAAAAGGTGCTAGTAAGGGCATCTGCTCGTGTGGCCATACATGCGGCACTTTCAGCTCTGTAAATACAGAAGGCTCCCAGCCGGTAGGGGTTACGCCCTACAACTGATCAAATAAATTTGATCAAACAGGTTTATGGGGAGACATAGTGTCGGTATGAACTAATCAGCACACATTATTCATAGTTTTCACCATGAATACATTTGATTATAGTGGTTCGGATGAGGTGGGTTTTCCTCGCTACCACTTGGGTCGTTCTCTTCTCACTAGTAGTCCTAATGACCACACAGGAAGACAGACCCTCTAAAGATTAAACAAAAAGAGCCTATTGCTCAAGACACAAAAGACAATGATTCAATTTTAGTGCACCAATGGAAGTGTTTGCTAGTCTATGAAAACAAGGCACACAATAAAAATCCAAAACCCTCACCAAGGATCTCCAACAAAGAGTTGTTAGTAGATTGGATTTGTTTTAAATAATCACCCCTTCCTGCATGTACACAAGTTAGGTAAATTTTAAAATCCAAAAGACTTTGTGAAAATAGGGGCCTTCAACCAAACGATTTTGCTTCCAAGACAAGCTGCACCAATTTTGTTAGCTAGATCTGAAAATATTAGTCCAAAAATAAACCAGATCCGAAACCCTAAATGCAAAATCCGAAAACTAAATCAATGAAGAATGTAAAATTTCAAAACTGGTGAACACAGACACGGTTACCCTCTACACAAACGCGACTCTGCGACACAGACGCAGTTCTGTGAGACACAGACGCATTTTCGTAACACGGATGCGCTTTCCAGACACAGACGTGGATAAAAGGATGCAGACACATTTCCGTAACACAGACGCGCCTTTCGGAAACCTGCAAAATAAAATTTTGTCAAAAACACGGACGCGATTCAAGATGTCGCGGATGCTCCAGAAGATCAAAAATGCGATCCGAAAGTATGCAGACGCGAAATTGTCAAAAATGTTGTCGGAAATGCCTGATCTGCAATTTCAAACACAAAATCTGCAACAAAAGGTTAAATGCAAAAAGGGACAAGAGTCCCACCGGGCGTGCCAAAATGTATATGGTGAAAATGGATAACAATAATAACAATATTGAAAGGCTAAATGAATTCAACCACAAAACCCTAGCCTAACAATCAACAAAGATCCACCATAACATATGAAGATTACCTAAGACAATGCAAATCATGAGAAATCACAAAGATTATACCATCACATGTCCAATAGGGTTTTGATCTCCATTCTTCCTATCTCCATTGATCTTGCTTGATATATATTTGCTCTCAGATTTTATGTGCACAAGAGCTCAACAAAGAACGGAATGTGGTTGCAAGTAGGATCGTAGTGTAGTCAATTGCATAAATTGATTCATTAGGCTTAGTCATTAGGGTTTGATAATGAAGGAAGCATCTCCTTATATAGAAGACACTATATGAAATGGAGGGATAAGATTGAGAGGTGTAAAAGGAGGTCGGCTATGATTAGAGGGTAGGTAAAAGAAATAATAAAATAATGAAAGGGGTAGGTAGTGTATGAATTAAGAGATGAATGAAATTTGTCATAGGTAGAAAAGGTTAATGAATTAATTAAATAAATAAAGATTTATTTAATTAATAGAAGAAGTGGGATAATTAAATAAATAAGAATATTTAATTAATTTAAGAAAAGGATAATTTAAATAAATAAATGTATTTATTTAAATGAGAAATAAGGCTAGAAGAGGATAAATGAATTAATTAAATAAATAAGGATTTATTTAAGTAATAGAAGAATTAGGCTTAGATAATTAAATAAATAAAATATCTATTTAATTAGACTAGACAATTTTGGGTGTCTCCACATGCAGAAAAGTTGATGGAGTTATCTAAAAATAGTTCTGCAGATGAAGCAGATATGGAAGCCCTAATTGCAGAAGTAAATAAGCTGAATGAATCAAACTCCAACCTAAGAAAGGAGTTGGAAGGACTGACTATCCAGATGTGTCAAGAGCTTGAGAACTGGAGAAAAACTGAAGACCTAGATCATGAGATCTCCAAGTTGAAACAAGAGATGAGTGCCCTAAATGCTCAACTCCATGCAAGCAAGGTGGAAAAGGAAGATAGGCAAGGAGAACTGAACATTGCCATCTCTGAGAATGAAAATTTGTTGGAAACAAATGCTGCTATTTCCAAAGAACTCTCTGAGTCAAAGGAAATACTTGCTAAGTTCAGCAAAAGTACTGTCAAGCTAGAGCAAAAGCTTGAGTCGACTAGACCGGTAAAGAATACCAATGGACTTGGTTTCTCTGGACATGAGGAAGGAGAATCCTCAGGAACAAATGCTGAAGCATCAAAGAAGCAACCGACATTCAAAGGAAAAGGTAAGCAAAAATTCAAACCTGTTTGCTTTAACTGTCTTAAAGAAGGACACACTACCAATGTATGTAGGAGCAAAGCCTACAATAATTTTCCTTAGTTTATTAACAATGTACCTAGATCCAATAAGTTCAATGGTCATTGTTATGCATGCAACAAGTATGGGCATAGAACATTTGAATGCAGGTCTGTCATGAATGACATTGGAAGATATCCTCAAAGGACCCAAGGAGTTGGTCCTGAACCTTTTGTGAATCAGAATCACAACCAGTTTAATGTCTTCAATCATCAGCCAAGAAGCGGTGGCTATCAAGCGGCAACCAGATGGAGAGAAAATTGTATGATTTGTCATGGTCATGGTCACACTGCTGCAACATGCAGAAGGAAGAATGGAAACATGAACAATGGACCTTGAAGAGCACCTGGATTGGTTTGCTATCACTGCAACAAACCGGGTCACATTACTAGATTCTGTAGAAGCAGAAAGAGTATATCTGATGATATACCGGTCACTCCGAAAGGAGGAATTGATGTTGAAACAATTCAAGCAGACATGAACAAAACCTGGAAGAGGAAACCAGTAAAGTTGGAAGAGGAACCAGTTTCTGCACCTAGTGTGGAAATATTGGAACCAGCAAACTAAGCTTCAAAAGGCTTAGGGGGAGCAAATGACAAAATGTTTTCGAACCCCCGATTTATACCGACAAAAGACCTTAACCAGTATGTGATACCTATCACTTGGCAAAAGACCAGAAACAGTAAAAAGGCAAATTAGGGTTTATGCCCTAATGGAGGAGCATTAATGACGATAGGTGAGGACTATGTTTAAAAGCATTTTTGAAATCATTTCTCACTATCAATTTTCGAGCGAAGAAATTTTTTTCAAAGAGCAGAGCGATGAAAAGGCGATTTGAGCAAAGATTTGGAGAAATTGAGAAACCACGAAGGAGATTCAAATTCAAAGAGCAAACGGTCAAGTAGAGAACACAAATCGGTGATTCAGCTACCGACGAAGTGAGGAGTGAAGGATAATCGGAAAGCCCTAAATTCACATGTTTTAAAAGGTATTTCTCAAGTTCTTAAAATTTCTACAATGGCTTCTGCATCTCATACCAGTTCTAGTGCATCTATTGAGTCTGAAAGTTTTATTCAACGAAAGTCAAAGTATAATGCCCTATCACAAGTTCCAGCTGGAGTGATAGTAGAAGAGGGAATTTCTGACTACATAGATTGCAAGATTGAAGACCTAGGGTCTCTAGCCATCCACTCCCAACTAGGTCTGTTTTGTGGAAAGGATAAGTAAAGAACACTGTAAGACCTTAACCGGTCTGGTTTCTATTCTGCAGATAGTGGCTTGTGATTTCCATCTCGCCGTGGTTTTTCCCATTGGGTTTCCACGTCAAATATCTTGTGTTATGGTTGTATTGCTTTTGTGGGTGAATGCTTTATTTGCATTTTGGTTTGTATGTGTGATAACTGGTCTGTCTGTTAAACTATTTTACCGGTTTATCTTTAGACTATTTTAAGTGTTTAAGTGCTATGTTTTTTCGGTATATTAATTCACCCCCCCCCCCCCCCCCCTCTTAGTATTCATCATAATGCCCCTGTGAAGCAAAAAGATGTAAGAAGTTTCCTTGGTCATGCTGGATACTATAGAAGGTTTATCAAAGATTTCAGCAAAATTGCAAGTCCCTTATATTCACTGCTTACCAAGGATATGGAATTTAAATGGACCTCTGCATGCAATGAAGCTTTTTTGAAGCTTAAGCATGCCTTGACTCAAGCATCGGTTCTTAAAGGTCCAAATTGGTCTTTACCATTTCAAATTCATACAGATTCATCTAATTATGCAATAGGGGCAGTATTAGGACAAAAGATTGATAAATTGGAAAATGCAATATATTATATTAGCAAGAACTTATAGGGACCTGAGTTAAATTACACAGTCACTGAAAAGGAGATGTTAGCTGTTATATATGCACTCAACAAATTCAGGCACTATATCATAGGATATCCCATATTTGTGCATACAAATCATACTGCAATCAGATACCTCATGAATAAGCCTTCAATTACTGGTAGATTAGCTCACTGGTTATTGTTGATGCAGGAATTTGATATCATAGTTGTTGATAAACCAGGGAAGTCTAATGTGGTTGCAGACTATCTTTCAAGACTTTAGTTGCAAGAGGATTCTGCAGTGATAGATGATGCTTTTCCATATGAACATTTATTCCTTATACAAGCCCACACTCCTTGGTATGTTGATATTGCCAACTATTTAGTTGTTGCTAAAATGCCAATCAATTTCTCTCCTAAAGAAAGAAGATTGTTAGTAGAAAAAAGTTTTAACTTCTCATGGATTGCTGATTGTTTGTTTTATACTAGACCTGACCAAGTCATGAGAATATGTGTAAGGGAAGATGAAACATATGATATCCTGCAAGCATGTCATGATGAACCATGTGGAGGACATTTTGCTGCCAAAAGAACAACACTCAAAGTACTAAATACATGATACTATTGGACCACATTACACAAGGATGCAACACAATATACAAGGAAATGTGATAGATGCCAACATATGGGAAGACCTACAAAATTTGATGAGATGCCATTATATCCACAAATATCAGTAGCACCATTTGATAAATGGGGTTTAGATTTTGTTGGCCCAATTGATCCACCTTCTAATGGCAAATCATACATTTTGGTATGTATAGATTATGTAATAAAATGGGTGGAAGCTCGTGCCATGACACATGCAAGATATAATAAGGTGGCTGAGTTTCTTTATGAGGAGATATTTACAAGATATGGAGTACCAAGGGAAATTGTATCAGACCAGAGCCCACAATTTACTTCAACATTGATTGCAGCTTTGGTAAATGAATACAATATAAGACATAAGAAATCTACTCCATATCATCCACAAGCTAATGGACAAGTAGAAGTTACAAATAGGGAGATTGAGGCTATTCTCAATAAAACAGTGTCTATCATAAAAAGATTGGTCTCATAGGCTTTTAGAAGCAATTTGAGCATATAGAGCAACTTGGAAAGCACCAATTGGTTTTACACCTTTTGAGATGGTTTATGGAAAAGCAGCATTGATGCCTATTGAATTTGAGCATAAAACTCTGAGGACAGCTTTGTAATTAAATATGACATTATTTGAAGCACAAAAAGAACGTATTCAACAATTGAATGCTCTAGACGAATGGAGGAAAATGGTTGTCCAACAGACAAAACTGATCCAAAATCAGAGATCAAAGTGGCATGATAAATATATCAAAGAGAATAAATTCAAAGCCGGTGACTGGGCACTATTGTATGACTCCAGATATAAAGATGTTATGGGGAAGCTGCAAACCAGGTGGTTAGGTCCATATGAGATAGAAGAAGTTTTCAATAATGGAGTTATACGTTTGACAACAATTGACCCTATTCAGTTTAAGCTTTTGGTGAATGGTCACCGATTGCATCTGTATCATAAGTCGACCACTAAAGAGGAGTTCCTGCAACAATTTGACCAAAACAATGCAACAAAGGTTCTTGCAACAATAGACAAGGTTCCTGCAACAACTGATCAGCTTCTTGCAATAATTGAGCAAAGTAACAAAGGTAATGTTCCTGCAGCCACTGTAGTGAACATGCTTGTCGTTTCATAATTCTTCTCACATCATTTCACAATAAATATTTCCATATCTTATGAGAATATTCTTCTCCATAAATAAAATTCCATCCACATCATTCCATCCCACTTTCTTATCTGTCATTTCACTTCATTCCGCCATCAATTTCGTACGACTGCAGGTATGTACATATTGTGTTTTATTTTAATTATGCATAATATTATGATTAAGCCTTTCTAAATCCATGTGAACTCCTTGAAATCTTGTCAGCTTGTGTGGACATGTGCTAGGTTAAGTTGGGGGG
Source organism: Cryptomeria japonica (assembly GCF_030272615.1). Taxonomy (NCBI): domain Eukaryota; kingdom Viridiplantae; phylum Streptophyta; class Pinopsida; order Cupressales; family Cupressaceae; genus Cryptomeria; species Cryptomeria japonica. Next base: position 320,203,976 of record NC_081407.1, read on the forward strand.
GTGCTTTATGGTTTGGTTTCCAAAGTTAGTGATTATTCATCGTTTTCGGTACTTAGAATTGATTGTTTGCCATCATTGTTTTCACAAATTATTTCACGCAAGGAAATAATAAATTTTGCCATCGAAATTGAGATATGTATGGAATTTTCAATTTAGCAAGTCTGTCAGGTATTTTGTTCCTCCGTTTCTCAGCTGCAGAGTGTTCTATACTAACAAAGTAAGAAATGGGTGGTGATCCAATCCGCTATGAGCCAACAGTCCATGAAATGTTGCTACAGGATGCTCTTTGTGAGCATTATTTTAGACACCATGGCTGGATTGATTACTTTTTGAAAATCAGAGACTTTAATGAAGAAAGGTGCAGAATTTATACATTCCTTTAACGAAGGAGAAGCTATGCTTAAAGGTTTAAGGGTTATTGCTACGGAGCAGCGAATAGCTGAAGTAACAGGGTTGCCATAGGAAGGAGAATTGTTTCCAGAATCAAAAGATGCAAGGAGCACAGGGTAGAATTTATAATTCCCATAGATGGACCCCTAACGGTGGACAAACAAGGAACTAGAAGAGTTTCCCTACTAGCAGAGTGGCTTCAGGTATCTTTGTATGTCATAAAATACATTACTTGTGAAGGGAGATATTCAAATCTACATTCACCACATTTTAAATTACTTAGTCATTTATGGCATGGCTGGAGGGTGAATGTCCCTAATTTTCTATACCATCTCATTTCTACAAGTGCTAAAGAAATGCAAAAGAATGGAAATCGTTCCGTCAACCATCATGGTTTGGTGAAATTGCTTGTAGAATGTTCTCTTAGAGACGTTTCACAGATGGAATGGGGGGTATTTGAGGATATATTGTAGTTTAGGGATGAGGATGCTCCTATTGTAGAGGATCCACTAGTTGAAGAAGAAAATATGGCAGAACCCTCTTCTCCCGTAGTTGTTGTAGAGGATGATTTGCTCATTGCTGAAGGAGTTGTGGTTATTGTGGAAGAAGAGATGGGTGAAGCAAATGTGGAGCAACCCTCCACTTCTCTTCAAAGAGAGTCACCAATTGCTAAGAGAAAAGGGAAGGAACCTACGGCCCAACCACATGCAACTCAAATTTCTCGTACAACCAAGAGACGTAGGACAAAAAGAAAAACTCTTGCAGCAACTAAAACCATTTCTGTAGCCACTCCAAAAGTTTATGTGAGAAGAACATAGAGTAGGACCCAGAAGGCTCATCCAACAGGTGATCTGATAGAGGTTATTGCAGTAGAAACATCAAAAGAAGGAAGCCCTGCAAATATTGAAATACAAGAAGCAGGAAGCCTTGTGGATGTTGAAATCCAGGAAGATGTTGATGAAGATAGACTGTCAAATCTTGCTTTTGTGGCACAACAACTTGAGGAGGTTATTGAAGAAATTCCACAACATCTTGAGGAAAGTGTTGAAGAAAATGCACAGCAACTTGAGGAAACTATTGGAGATATTTCACAGCAGCCTGAAGAAATAATTGGAGAGATTCCAGAGCAGTTTGAAGAGATTGTTGGAGACACTTCACATCAGTTTGAGGAAAATGTTGGAGAGATGCTAGCACAAATTGAGGAATTTATTGAAGAAATCCAATGGCCTAAGGTAACACCTATTAGACCTCCTTCATCCCTAAGAAGTTTATCTATTGCTTTAACATTTTATAAACAATGGGAAATAGAGAGGGCTAGATTGCAAGGGATTATTGATAAACAAAAAAAAGAAATAGAAAAGAGGGATAACAAAATTGAGGAATTAGAGGCTAAGATTGAAACAATTGCTAGTATGATCCTCGAATTGATGCAATGTAGGGCACCTCCAAGGGTTTATTATGTGCATTTGAAGGAAAGGTATTTAAATTTCAAATTGAACTGCATTGTTAGGGACCTTAGCCCCTCTTTAGAAATCCCTGAAGAATTTAATTATGCTTACCAGACTTCTCCAGCAGCTGTGAAGAATTTGTTATGTGAATTTTATTTACATAACTATGTTGTACCCTCAGACAGTGAGTGGAACCCTTTATTATATATTGGTGATATCCATATCAAAGCTTTAATGTCATGGATCCAAAATGAGATCAACATGGGGGCACAAGACAGGGCATATAAAGATTTAAAGTTTGACTGTCCATTGCCATTGAGGAAGGAAGCAAAAGAACCAAGGGTTCTTTATAATGAATGGCAGAAATTACTGGTAAGAGATGATGTTAGGAAACTAGTGCTTCCAATGAGAGAAGAGATATACCAGGCATATGAGCATTTAATTCAGATTGACAGTGCAGCTGCAATAGAAGGGTTAACTCAGTGCTGGAATAACTTACCAGATAAATTGAAGTAGGGGGAACCTTATTCACTGCAAAATTTTCAAGAATCTATGTAGAGAGCCCCCAAATATATACAACTGGGTAGAGAGAAGACCAACAGCTGGCTACCACTAATCTTTTAGCCTCTTATTCTTATGTGGCCACTATTGGGATGTCAGCCTACGGATCAGCCTTATAATGCAGTTATAGAAGAATCAGCGAGATGGCCTAGGCTGGAAAAGATGAAGGGATTCTACGGGAATTTAGCTTCAAGAGGAACAGGTCAAGGAACCATTGGTGATTTGAGAGTTAGTGCAAGAGTCAGAAATTTTCCTTTTGTTGTAGAATCAGCAAGCTCTTAAAGTTGGGGGGCATGATGAGTTGATACGTTGTCATATTTTTATCCTCAGAACTCTTGAGTTTTTGTTATCTTTTGGTTTGCATAGTAGTAGTGATGTATTGGAAGTTGACTATATGTATTCTATATGTTAAGCCTGAACTTATTAAATCATGTTTTATCTTTGCCAGTCTATTCCTGCAGCCATACCATTTATTCCTACAGCCATGTGATTTATTCTTGTTGCCATACGGATTATTTAGGGCAAGATCATGTGTGAAATTAATAGATGTGTTGATTAAGTAAAATGTGTATGTATGTTCTTGTATGTTATTTATTTTGTAGTACAGGTAATAAATAATGTTGCGGTGGATATTCGCTTATCGCGCCTGTTGAAGGGAAGGATACGTAAGTGATAACTGAAGATCAAACCGTAGAAGAGCTGAGAAAGTGTAAGGGACGGTACAAGGGAAGCAATCAAGTGATACTACCAATGTCTAACTTAAGTGGGCATTGAAGTTGCAAATACTACCACAGTATGTTACAAATGTTGTTCGGTTTGGATCCACTTTCCTGCAACACAACTCCAATCATCCCTTCTATCGGTCAATCATCTGCCTCTTCTTCTCGGCGTGATTTGTGTTGTCTATTGTAGATGATTTCTTTTTAATAAGAAGCTCTTCTTCTTCTCAGGGTTAATTAGATAGAAAAGAGAGAAATATAGAGCAGAGGATTTTCATAAGCATTTTAGAGTTTATATTGAATCATGTAATGATTTTCAAGAACGATGAATAAAATTATGTTATTCTGATCTATTAGAGTTATTTTCTGGGAAGCTTGGTATCACGCATCCAAGGGGGCCCACTTGGTGAGTGTTCCTATGCATTCGTTAAAATTAGTTTTCTTTCCTTAGCTACAGTAGAAGCTCTTGCGTTGACTGTTCCTACAACCACTGGAAATAGATACACTGCTTGTTCCTATAGCCAAGCCAAAATAGAGAAACTTCTATTTATCAGCATTTAATTTATCCAGCATTGCTTTATGAGTTTATGCAGAAGTCTTCATGTAGCCTTTTTATAGTTTCCATTCTTGTTTACCTTTTCCGCATAATGTTAGTTGTTGCAGTAATGCAGAATAGTTGTTGCAGGAACTTAGTGCATATATAGTGCAAACCCATTTCAAGTATTATGTCCCTGGGTTGACAATCAAATGAACACTAGCTATGGAAATAGTGACTTTACCAAATGAATGTCCAAACTTCGTGTTGAGGCTTCAACTAGAGTTATTATTCTTATTGTTGGGTTGAACAGTAATCATAAGTCTCTCTACTTGCTTAGATGATGATGCCATTCTGGATAAACTCGATTTGAGAGAGATTCACAAAAGAATACCTTAATTCCTCCACGTTGGCAAGGTTTTTGGTTGATCTCTTGAATGTACACCCATTTCATCTTCTCTAATCTTCAAATTCGATTCAATCTTTCGATTTGAAACACAAATCTGTCTACAATCAGCTAGCAATTCTCTTTTTCACTCTAGAGGTGCTCAAGAACTCTTCTTCGGATGCAATTAGGGTAAAAATAACATAGTAAAACTCGCTTTTATAAACTTACCCACTGCATTAATTGCTCAACCGATAGGGTAATGAACCCTAATATACTAGTTAACAAAACTTCCCAATACTGACAGGTATATAACTGGTTGACAATCTTTTGAAATGATAGACAATGATATCAATAATTATCACAAAACATCTGAAAATGCAAAACTCTCTTACCATGCATTCTTCAAGGGGTCCGGAAGTAGATTTACCACTATGCTCCCCTTAGGCCTATTTGAAAGGCTTAGATCTCCGGTGCAGGATTCTCCATACTAGGTGAAGGGATAGATTCTTCTGCAAGCTTTAACTCACTCTTCTTTTTCCATATTTTGTTCATCTCCTCTCTGGTTTCCTCAACATTGACCTTCTTCTTACCTTTCTGATCTTCAGAGTGGTTGATTGGTTTGTTCTTCCCGGTTCTACAAAAATTTTCCATGTGTCTTGGTTTGTGACAATGATAGCAAGCCATCCCAGATGATCTCCAAGTTCTTGCATTACCTCTTCCAGTTCTCCTTCTATAGTTCATAGCCACATGACCATAATTATTACAAATGGTGTAAATCACATTAGTTACCTTTTCCATTTCATATAAACTAAACTAGTTGACATAGGGTTTATGCCAGTTCATGTTTCCCCAGTTGTCATAGGTTCTTTTCCAGTCACCATTAGGTCTTGGATTCATGTGAGGTGTTAGATTATTTTCTCCATATCTACACTCATCTTATCTATGTCCATACATGTTTCATGTGAAACAATGACCTTCAAATCTTACATACCTAGCATTTGCATTATAGCCTGTATTCTCATTAGGTATGCTTCTACACACATTTGCAGTATGTCCAGGTTTGTGACAGATAAAGCAAACGGGTTTAAAAGATTTCTTACCAGTAGGCTTGTTAGCCTTAGGAGAATTTTTACCTTTGTGTATGTTTCTCTTTGTACCGGAAGATTCTCCTTTCTCAGATGTATTAAAACCTAGTCCAGATGTGTCACCTTTCATCCTCTAAGATTGGATCTGCTCATCCAGCATAGAAGAACTCTTATTGAATTTTTCTAGCTTTCCATTAGCCTCAATGAACTCTCTGGTAATATCTTCATTGTGTTTTGTCAGAGTCTCTCTTAGAGATATTGTCATTTCAAGATCTAGTTGCAAAGCCTCCTTCTTTTCCTTCTCTTCATTCCAATGCTCATGCAAAGTTGCATTCTCATGTTTAATCTTAGCAATCTCATGATCTCTTTCTTTGATTAGGTCTTCAACTTCCCTTCTTGCTTCAAGCTCTTGACTCATACAGATTGTTAGGGCTTCTAGTTCTGTCCTCAGATTTAACTTTTCACCATTCAATTTTTCAACTTCTTCAGCCAATGCATCAATGTTAGCCTCATCTAAAGAACTATTATCATATATCTCCAATAATTGCTTAGTCAACTCTCTCCTTTTGACTTGTGAAACTATAAATATGACCCTTAGGGTTTCAAGCTCTTCCTTGGTTGCATCAAGTACTCTAGCCATCTCTAAATAACTCATATCCCCCATGGTGGCTTTAGGGTTTCCTTCCAAGTGATTAAGCCTTGAGGAAGTTTGTCTCTAATACCAATTGATAAATTATAAAGCACTGAGAGGGAGGGTGAATAAGTGACAAAAAAAACAATACCACTTTAAACACAGACCAGTAAAGATAGTTAACCAGCTTGCTTAATACTATGCATGCAATCCAAAATGATATTAAAGCATCCACAATAAGTAAAACATTCACCATAACACAAGTTTTTATATGTGGGAAACCCAACTGGGAAAAACCATGGTGAGATGGGACTCTGAAGTTAACTATCTGCAGTAATAGGTAACTGACCGGTTAAGATCTACAAAAGTGCTCTGCTAGGAGTGAATCATGTTAAAGATCCCAAAGCCCTGTTAGGAGCTATACCTTGTTAAATGTAGTACCTTGTTAGGAGTAACCTTGGTAGAGGATTTCAAACCCAAACTAATGGATCACCTTATAGAGGATTTGTACAATGAAGCTTGTTAGATCTTACCTGGTTAGGGGATTTGACTGTTGTAGTGATTAGAAAACAACAGGTGGTGTGATCTAGAAGTAGCACAACTTTCTTGAATAGATCCTCTCCTGCTCACTCAAAACTACATCATCGACATACTTTGCAATGCCTTCAGTAAATCACAACAACTTAACACTTCTATCTCACATCATAAAAATAGTTTAACATAATGTCATTATATAGACATTAGATTTCATGTCGGCTCAGGAATCATATCACAATTTCCTAGGTGCAGTGTATCTGGACAATCTAACATAACACGTCACAAATTGCCACCAAATTTGTCGGTTAGGGATAACTCATCATGACCGGTGATAACTCATCACATAATCAGTGAAACCGGTTGGAACATCGATACCGGTTAAGAGTTAACCTTTTCCAACTTATAGATCGATTGTCCTCCATTTGTTTCCTTATAGATCTTCGTTGAATCTCAAGATGGTGCCATGTCATTCCTGCATATACTGGTTGTCTACATATACTGGTTAGACACACTCAAAATCGATTGAACTTTACTATACATACAATACTGGTTTTGCAATACAAAGACTTAGGAGTAATATCGGTTTTTCTTAACTAATATGACTAAGACAATGTGAACATATGTGTGTGTATACATGTGTCATCAATGACAACATGTAAAGTCATCCATTACAATCATCATCAAGCCAACAATTTTGTGGTGCCTAAATTTGACAAATATAAAGGAAAAGGAGATCCTAAGGCACACATTAGAGAATTATTCACGGATATCATAGAGTTGGCACAAGATGACTCTTACTTGATGTGATTATTTCTACAAAGTTTAGGTAGACAAGCCATGGAATGGTTTTCACAACTATCGTTTGGGATCAAGTCATGGGGTGAATTCATAGAATCTTTTATACAACATTGAGTGTGAAGTTTCAGTGACAACTGTATGTAACACAAAGCAGAAAAGTGGAGAATCTTTTGTGTCATTCTTACAATGATGGAGAGGCTTGGATAGTCTATGCCCATGTCACATTCCATAATAGCAGATGGTTGAGATGTTTATCCAAAATATAAATAAAGACATTTGATATGACCTTCATAAAGCATGTTTGTCTACATTCCAAGAAGTTATTGAAAAGGGTCTATCTACTGAGAAGATCCTCATTGAGCAAGGCACCATCAAGATATTTAAAAAGAACAAAGATTAAGGAAATGGGAAAGACAAACCCTGATTTTGGAATAAGAACAAGATTACTCGTCAATGGTGGGGTTGTCAATGCCAATATGGTCAAACTAATGATAAGTTTTTCCAGTGATAGTTCATCTCATAATCAAGTAAATACACAAAGAGCACCAAGACCCCCAAGGAAGTATACACCTTTGGGAGAATCAATTGAAAGTGCATTGAAAAAGTTGGTTACCAATAAGCTCTTTACAATACCAAAAAATGGAGCATTTCAGCCAAGGGTAAAACCTTCATGGTGGAATGACAATAAATTTTGTGAATATCACAAGAGCAAGGGCCATAAGACTAGCAATTGTCACAAATTGAAGAATATCATTCAAGGTCTTATCAATGATGGTGCAATTGAAGTTGATGGTTACACTTCCAATGAAGAGCATACAAAGTTCAAGGAACCATTTCCAAAACACGATAAAGGAAAGGCCCCTAAAACAGACAATAATGCCAATTACACTAATTCAGCCTATGATTAAACTGTTAACCATATTTCTAAATTGGACAACCATGTGTCTACCCTAACCATAAAAGGAAAAGCCTCTGAATGCAATGTTACTACTTGATGGGGTAAAGTTACTTTATAAGGTGCTACGTCCAAAAAAACTTCATCGTCCAACAACCAATATGACCTTGTAGACTAATTAGGAAAGACACCTGCTCTTATTTCAATCCTTAAACTTTTGTGCATTTCACCTTCGCATAAAGACATTCTAGACAAAATATTTTAAGAGACATTCATCCCTAGTGATCTAAATGTTGACCAGTTTCAAGCCATGGTGGGACACCTTTCTACCCCTAATCGCCTTACATTCACCGAATTAGATGACACATCTCCAAAACAACCACACAATGCACCACTTCCTATTGAAGCTTTCTTCCATAAACAACACATAAAATGAGTCTTGATAGATGGAGGAGAAGGTCTCGATATTTGTACTTTGGAAGTTGTCTTAGCATTAGGATTCTCTGAAAAAACACTATGGATTCTATAAATAAGATTGCTATAAAAGCATATGATGATGAAGAATGCTCCCGAAAAGGAATAGTCACTCTACCTCTCTGAATTGGGCCAGTTAAAAAGGATGTGGTTTTCCAAATCCTTGATCTTGATCTCACATACAATATACTTTTGGGGTGACCTTGGATACAGACAATGCAATTAGTGCCTTCAATCTATCATCAATGGATCCAGTTCCCAAACAATGAAATTGATATCATAGTTAAAGGTGATCCAAATCCATACATGTATTGCAATAATATTTGAACAAGAATTGAAACTATAGTCCCTATAAATCCAAAAGCTAATCCATCTTTAGCATGACTCAAAATTAGTAAAAGCTTCCACTTCAAAGCAAGCACAACTCAAACGGAAATTCAAGGAAAAATACATGGGAGAATACAATCTAAATAAAACCATGTATCTAATGCAACTAATGGACTCTCCCAATATTTATGGTAGACCACATCCTTCAAAACATATATCAACAATCATCATAAAATTGGATCCCACCACTTTCAAAAGTTGGGGTAAAATGGAAGGACATTTACAAGATACTCTACAAAGAACCAAAAGAACAACCTAATCAAGACCACATCACAATACCAGTTGAAAATTATGGAGAAGGCTTTAAGTTCTTGCAAAAGATGGGATATGATATAAAAGGACCTCTTGGACTACAAAAGAAAGGCATTATGGAACCGTTACTGTAGACACTCAAAATTGTCATGTCTAATTAAATAAATATTTTATTTATTTAATTATCTAAGCCTAATTCTTCTATTAATTAAATAAATTTTTATTTATTTAATTAATTCATTTATCCTCTTCTAGCCTTATTTCTCATTTAAATAAATACATTTATTTATTTAAATTATCCTTTTCCTAAATTAAATAAATATTTTATTTATTTAATTGTCCTACTTCTTCTATTAATTAAATAAATCTTTATTTATTTAATTAATTCATTAGCTTTTTCTACACATGACACATGTCATTCATCTCTTATCTTCTACACTACCTACCTCTTTCATTATTTTGGTATTTCTTTTACCTACCCTCTAATCCTAGCCGACCTCTCTTTTTACACCTCTCAATCTTAACCCTCCATTTCTTATTGTGTCTTCTATTTAAGGAGATGCTTTCTTCATTGTCAAACCCTAATGATCTTTCATGCAACTTGGCTACACTACGATCCTACTTGCAACCACATTCCGTTCTTTGTTGAGCTCTTGTGCATATAAAAATCTGAGAGCAAATATATCAAACAAGATCAATGGAGATAGGAAGAATGGAGATCAAAACCCTATTGGACATGTGATGGTATAATCTTTGTGATTTTGAGTTATTTTGCATTGTCTTAGGTTATCTTCATATGTTATGGTGGATCTTTGTTCATTGTTAGGCTAGGGTTTGGTGGTTGAATTCATTTAGCCTTTCAATTTTGTTATTATTGTTATCCATTTTCACCATATACAGTTACAACCTAAATTAGTACTAAAGAAATAGAGGACAAGGGACTTGGTTTTACACCATTAAGGTTACGTGGTCTCGACTCTCAAGAAACATTCCAAATTACTTATCCCACTTCCACCAATGATAAACATAATAAACATCATTATTCTAAAGATTCAAATGAATGGGAATGAGGTTTCGACGAGTCCTCCAATGACTATGAGTTTTCATAAACCTTCAAAGAACTTGGTGAATCCACTGAGTAAGAAAAATTTAGAGAACTATTCAATGTTGGTCAACCATTATCAAATTATACACCCAAGATAAGAAATATATTGGTGAATCGTGGATAAAGACTTTTTGGGATCCCAAACCCTCTACATCTCGAGGTTTTAGGCAAAAACTGTGAAAAGTGAGAACTCTCATTGTTGAGTGTACTTTTGGTGATGCCAATTTAGATTCTCTTACGATCGACACTAATGGGGAGAGTACCAACGATTATCTCGATAACTTCATTGACATACCTGAAGACTCTTGTGTCTTTACCCCTACACCTACCAACTTTGGGCATATCGATGGCCTTCCCTTCATTCACCCTCAACTCATTGACTAGGACCAACAAGGACCTCCACAATTTGATACATTCCAAAATGATGAGGCCTTCATTGATTACCTTGGCATAAGAGATGACCTCCCTATTGGGGACCATAAAGAAAGATACACCATTGAAGTTAATAGCATGGTATAATTTGGAGAGGGTTCCAAACCTTTTAGTCACAAAAATATCAAAATAAACACAAATGATGGGTCTTTTAGTGAAAACCACTCTGCAACACTTTTTGACCCCAAAAAAGTAAAAAGAAAGGACACATTTAATGGTGAAAACCTCTTTGAGGCGACAAAATATGGGAGGTTTGATACCCTCCCCATGACATCATTTTATGAGAAGTCATATATGTTTTGAAGAGATCATAAGAAAAACATTGGGACTGAAGAAGTGCCACACAACATTTTCCTTGCTCAATCATTGATATAAATTGAATGACTAAAGTTCACAAGATTTTTCAAAGAGAGATAGATAAATTTTGCATGGTCATATTTGGATATGCCCGGACTAGATCTTGACTTGATTATGCATCATTTGACAATAACTCCAAGCACTAAATTAGTTAAACAAAAGCTGTAAAATATGCATCCACAAGTAGCCTTATTAGTGAAAATCGTGCTTGAAAAATTATCAGATGTTGACTTCATTAGACCAATCAACTACCCCGAATGCATTTCTAATCTTGTACATGTTGGCAAACCATATGGTAGCATCATGATATGTATTGATTTCAAAGATAAAAATAAGGCTTGTCCCAAGGATGACTTCCCATTACCAAATATTGATTTGATCGTCGATCTCATAGCAAGCCATGCAATGTTGTCACTTATGGATGGATTCTCCAAATACAATCAAATCAAGATAACACCTAAAGATAAATACAAAATGATATTCACATGTCTGTGGGGTAATTATTTTTGGAACGCCATGCCCTTTGGATTAAAGAATGTAGCTGCCACATATCAAAGAGCCATGTCAACAATTTTTCATGACATCATTCATGTTATCATGGAAGACTATGTTGATGATCTTTTAGGAAAATTAGTTAGAAGGGAAGAACATTTGGATGTTTTAGCAATGGTCTTTGATAGTTTGGAAAAGTATAAAGTTAGATTAAGTCCTAAAAAATGTGTCTTTGGGGTGACCTCCGGGAAACTCCTAGGATACATAGTATCACAATGAGACATTGAAGTAGATCTAGCCAAAGTCAGAGAAATTTTAGAAATGCCTCCTCCTAAGAATATCAGTCAACTACGATCATTGCAAGGAAATATCTAATCAATTCATGAATTCATAGCATAGCTCGCAAATAAGTGTCATTTGTTTCAACATTTGCTTCATAATAATATCTTTAAGTGGGATGAGAAGTACCAACAAGCTTAAATTACTCAAAGACTATGTCTTGACTTCACCAACACTTATGTCACCAATTCAAGGAAAACCATTGTTACTCTACATATCAGCAACAATGACACCACTAGGGGCACTTTTGGCACAACAGGACAATGAAGGGAAAGAATGAGCCATCTATTATATCATTCACTTATTTGTAGGATATGAGCTTAATTACACTCCAATTGAGCATATGTGTCTTGTTGTAGTTTTTTCTCCGTAGAGATTACATCATTGCATGCTAAGTCACAAAACAAAGCTCGTAGCAAGAATCAATCCACTGTAGTATCTACTCAACAAGGCAACTCTCATAGACAAGCTGGCTAAGTGGGTAATGATGTTGAGAAAATTTGATATTGAGTATGTTAACATAAAAGCCATCAAAGAACAATTCATTAAAGATCAACTCACAGAAGCTATATTTCAATGGATCATTCATACAAATGAAGTAGGAGTGGACATACTATTTGTTACACCTCAAGGGGAGGTAATATTGGTTTTCCTTCCCCTGTACAATAATATTGTTGAATAAGAGGCATCAACTACAAGTTTTCAGATTGTAGTTCAGTGGAAGATCCAAGAACTTCACATTTTTGGGGACTCTCAACTTGTGATTCATCAAAAAAATGATGATTAGCAAACCAAAGATTGGAAAATAATGCCTTATAAGAAAATAGTGGATGACTTCAAGAAGTACTTCACAAAGATAGTCTTTGAGAAGATACCGAGTGAAAACAACCAAGTTGTAGATGTCACGGCTACAATTGCCTCCTTGATCGACATGCCACAGAGCAGAACCACTGTGAGTTCTTGGTGGATAACATTTTGGTCCCTACATATGAGATCACTCCATCTGAAACAATAGGCATCATTGGTCCTAATTCCCCTTGGTACGGTGACATTTTTACTTACCTTGAAGATAACACCCTTCCACCCGACCTTTTCAATAACCAATAACATACCTTCATTCACTAAACCTCTTGCTACATCATCATAGCCAATACCCTCTATTGATGGGGTCTTGATGGTACTCTTCTTAAATGTTTAGAGAGAGAGAAAGCTCAAATAAAAATGTGTGAAGTCCACAAAGGTATCCATTGGGATCACTCTAGTGGTTCAACCTTAGCTAAGAAACTTGTGAGGATTAGTTACTACATGCCTATGATGAAAAAAGATTCATATCAGTTTGTCAAGAAATGCAAGCAATGTCAGTTTGTGGAGACCTTATACATGCACCAACATAAGAACTTCAACCAATCGCTACACCATGGGCCTTTTGTCAGCGGGGACTCGATCTTGTGGGAAATATTCACCCTCCATCATCCAATGAACAAAATTCCATTATCACAACTAGTAAGTATTTCATAAAGTGGATTGAGGTCATCCCTCTCATCCAAATCACTAGTAAGAATATTGCAATGTTTTATCCTCAATTACATCATTTGCAGATACGATGTTCTTATTTCCATCGTCACAAACAATAGATGTCCCTTCAAAAATTAGGATGTTCATGAGATTTGTGACAGATTCCATATCCACCATTGCTTTTCCACTCCATACTACCCCCAAGGTAATAGTCAAGCTAAGGTGTTAAATAAAACTATTCCTGGAATCCTTAAAAAGATAGTCGCTGACGTTGGCCACAATTGGCACATTCAACTTACTCCTAGACTATGGGCCTATTGCATGAGTGTCTGCACACTTACTAGTACTACCCCCTATTCACTTGTCTATGGTGTTGAAGCCATGTTTCCCATCGAGGTTGAGTTACCATATTTATGGATCTCCTTACACGATTTGATCAATGATGAAGACTACATGGTCTCCCTGTTGCAGGATTTATAATTTTTAGTTGAGTGTTGACAGAATGCATTCAAACACCTGAAATCACATCAACAATGCATGAGCCACGGTTAAAATCATAAGGTGAAACCTCACACATTTGAGGTAGGTGACTTGGTCCTAAGAGAAAACCCCAAAAATCAACAAGACGAAGAGAAAAGGGGCAAGTTTGAACCAAATTGCCTTGGGCCTTACATCATCACATTAGTTTATGGATCAAGTGCATATTAGTTGTCAATGCCAGAAGGAGAACCATTGGATGATCCTATCAATAGCATGCACCTTCTTAGGTTCTAGACATAGATTTTCAGATAATTCCATTAAACATTTAAAAAAATGATTTTTTTTAAATAAAGGAGCAAAAAAAGAAAAAAAAAATGTCACTTTGGTTAAAACCTAGCAAACACGTGCCTTGTGACACAAAAAAATTGAAAAAATTGAAAAAAGTAAAGAGAAATAAATTTGTCCAACAATGAAAACCACTTCGGTGGTGCCCTAGACAAGTACCTCGATGAAAACTAAGTTAACAACACCATGCATAGGGTATTTTGCTCCTTCCTCATTTAAGACTTAATATCACCCCTTCACTTTGCACACACTCACATCCTATAAATCCATAATAAAATTTTCCATTCCCATCATGGCTATTTATTGATCTACCTAAGATTGGTTTCTCATCCATAATAAATTCTTTCCACTTTTTCCTTCATCCATAATAAATCAAGTCCTATCTATAGCTGGTGACATATCCTAAACCTAGTGGTGGAAGTGGATCCTTGGCATCACATGTTGTGAGGAGCATCGCATTTTAATTCCTTCCTTCTTTTTATGCACAATCTGTAATAAAAGATCACTTGCATCACTAATCCGCAATAAATTTTTCACTCTTCTCTGCAATAAAGTATCTATTTCATGGAGTAAGTTAGTTTCAAATGAGACGCAAGAAATATTGGGCTTTCCACAAATGAATATTTTGATAAATTTTAATTAAAACATGGTTCTTTGGTGCTTCTTGTCCTTTATCAGGATGACAACATTGTGACTAGATCAAACACATTAACATATGTAGCAAGATACACTTGTGACTTGAAGATTTTAGTTTCTATTGGTTTGAAGTCTTTGATTTTCTTTTGATTTTATATTTTTTGGTATAATGTTTCCTATACTTCTCAAAGATATCTATGGACTGCAGTAGTTGGGATGGGGCGTGATCACCTATTTGTTGCTTGTGGATTGTTTATTAGTAACACTATGACCCATCCAATAATATGAGGACACTATGAGTCTAGGGTGAATAGGGGTATTCATTGTCTGTGACTATCAATCTCCATGTAACTGATACAATGACTACCTAGGTCAAACCTGTATTTGGATGGTCACAACACATTTGCCATAATAATCTCAATGATAATACACACTGTAAGAAGCTCATTTCACCTCCATATCTTCTACCTTATGTTGCCCAATTTCTTCATTTTTCTTTGTCCATGTAGTCACCTATCATCTGACTGAGTATAATGATGCACCAAAAATAAATCATGCATACATTCTACATCACCACATTGTTAGTCATGCATGTCATCGTAATACATTCATCCATCACATAATATCATAGCATATCATAGCATCATCATAATCTAAGACCTGCATCATGATCATGCTAGGGGCATATAAATCATGATGTCATAAATAAATACATCACATAGGTCATAATGGCATGGTACATTAATAAGCATACATCATAGGCGCATCATATAAACCATCCCATGTGCATAAAACATGATCAAATAGAGCATATAAGACATCACATAGTGTAATTACATCATCATGATAGAACACAATAATCATCACATAGAACCATACACATGCATAACATAAGCATCATAATCATCATGCATCATCATATAAGCATATAGTTTCTTGGAATATGCCTCATCTCATACACACACACACACACACACACACACACACACACACACACATCTCGTCCCAAATAATGTGAATATCGTAGACCTCCAAATCCTGACAATCAAATATGTGGCACAAAATATCAATATCCCCAAACTCGTAATCGTACATTAACATGTCTTTGTGGATGTAGATGCACAGTATATGGTAGACATCCTCTAAAGCCACAAACATCTCTCTAGTAGGCATGTGGAAGGTGCAAAGCTCGTTGCACCATCGCTCGACTATTGTAGATAGTAATATGAGATTCTTTCGAATCTTGGACATGAAGGTAGTGTGTCAAGGTCCCAACACTCCTAGTGTCACATGGTCACTCTCTATCAACTACAGTCTCAACCTCTACATCCACAAGAACCTCTCATGTGAATCAAAAGGGGCTAACTCAGCTTGCAATCACAAGTGCAATTGCATTAGCATCAAATTCTGTCAGTTTTGCTTGAGCTTTATTAGCTCTATCTCACGACTTCATCAGCTTCATCAATACGTAAATGATTCGTTTGATTAATCACTTTATCATTAGGTATGGATAGGAAAAAAGATCTTCTTTTATAGAGAGTACCCTTGAAATGGAGGGTTAGGATTAAGAGGTGGACGGATAAATGGTCGACAAAAATAGGAAATAATTATAGAGGTAGTTAAAGGTAAATTAAGAGATGAATGACACTTGTCATGGAGGGAAAAATCTAATGAATTAATATAAATAAAGATTTATTTAATTAATAGAAAAGGTGAGATCAATTGATTAAATTTAAATAAATACAAATCTATTTAATTAGGGAAAGGCTAGAAGAGGATTATTGAATTAATTAAACAAATACAAATCTATTTAATTAATATAAGGCTTGGGATAATTAAAATTATATAACCTTCAGAAAAATGGCTCACAACTTCCGAAAGAAATGTAGGTAATCAGAACAATGCCCCCTGTCGAGCTTAGCCAAGAGGTCCTCAATTTGGTGTTGGATATTCAATGAATAGATTTGAGATTTTGGGTTGTCATCCTCCCTCTACCCTGGGGATAAATTCTCAGGATAAAAATCATGGTCGTTCTACGTTGGACATATCTGGGAGGGAATGACGACCTCAAAAGTTGTACCCTGAATTTGGATATAAAGAGAAAAACATCCATGGATGGCAGGTTGTTAGGAGCAAGAAAGCACGAAGAGAAATGCTTGTTCAAGATAGGGTCAATGAAATTGGTATTAATTGTGATGGTAGGGAGGTATGACGAAATTTGGGTAACTAAGTGTGGGTTGCCCTAGATGCGCCTCTAGAGCCAATTTGATTCCCCTAGGTGAGCAACGAAACCCCAGGGGTGCTTCTTCTTCAAACACACCTATGCCATATTCCCGACTCGGGAATACAATTTGGAGAGGGTTAGGTCAAACAAACTTTGGTAGAAATCATATGTTTGAGCGTCAGGTTAGCTGATCAGATCAAATTTGGGGAAACACAAATCCTTTACCACATAAAAAATTCAAGAATCAAGAGCCTGGTTATATGTTTAACCACCAGGCAAGGCAATTCAATATTAAATCTATGTCTGATGCACGCATTTGGCAGAACAAATCAAAAGTAGAAAACCCTAGGCCTTTGGACAACAAAAACCACTCCAATCTGGTAATCAAAGAATAAAAATATGCCAAGGGCTTGAGGGATGATTGCAGGAAATTTGGTCTTTTTGCCAAATGGAGCGGGAATGGACAACCTATTGAATCAATTGCACGTCGATTGAATCAATCATACGCAGTCCAAGTAAGCTATTATCCCTAATGATTTTATTTTTATTGATTGTAAAAAGGAAGCCTTAAAACATGAATTGCTAGCTGGGGACTATGTCTTTTATCAAAGCTACAACTTTATATTCTTTGATTGGCAACTGAATTTTAACCCTTGTTTACATAAGTTCAAAAAGATGTCAAAATGGATAAGATTAAGAAATTTACCTATTGAGCTTATGCACTCTCAAATACTATTTAAAATTGGAGATGAGCTAGGGGGTTTTGTAAGCCTCGAAAAGGATTGGACTCAAATTTCAGATCTAAAAATGCTAGTTAACATAGATATTAATTTAACTCATTTAAAAACCATAGATTTTGTTACAACAAATGTCAGATACTGGATTAACCCTAAATTTTATTATGGCACTGTATGTGACAACATTTCATTTAGACTAAGCAGCCCCTCTATTAATAAAAATAAGAGCCTAACCATGTCACTTATTAAGGAAAATAGTGTCAATAGTAGTTCTAATATGTCTATGGGGAGCCTCAACTTAAATGTTCATCAATTTGAGCAAGAAGTAGCTAGCCTTCCTCCTCGCAGACCATCTGAGATAGAAGAAGGGGAGATTGTGATTGAAAGTCTTCTAAACAAACCCCCTGTACTAGAGACCCCTGTAGAAGGAAATGAAACAATTAAAAATGAGGTCTCTCAAGTGACTGAGGTCAGGGAAGAGGTTGTGGAACCACCCCTTGCTCTAGAAAACATCATCCCACTGCCAATAAGAGAAGTAGCAAGAACTACATAATGAAACGAACAAATAATGTTGTAGGCTCATGAGCAGTTGACGAATGTAGCAAATGAGGATACTATTGTTGAAAAGATACCCTTAGCACTCAATATCCAAATGCCTTCAGAAGAAGGGAATAAGGATAGAGAAAGGATTTCAATAGATAGGTTAGTTAAGGAATCCATGCTCAAGGAAGGTGAGAAGGATGAGAACAACATTAATCTGGTAGTTAATCATATATGCAATGAGGTAGTTAGGAAACTTATAGATAAGTTTGTAGAGGAAATAGCTGATGAGGATGAAGTGGCTTTGCAAAAATAGTTACTAATTGCAAAAATTATGGAACTAGGGGATGATGACCGAGACAAGATAGATAAAGCATAAATAATGGTAGAACTAAACAGTAAGGAAAATGAAGAAGGTATTGAAATCCTTGTAATTGCACAAATAGAATTAGGGAAAGCAACCCCTAACTGTGCCAAGCATAGATATCAAGAAAATTGGATGAGTGGTTGGGTGAAGAGCATTAAGAATAACTTGCAGTTGCTCTTGATAAATGTTTATGGACCAACAAAGAATAGGGACAAAAGAAAGGTTTGGTGTGAAATAGATCAATATTTGCTAGCATTCCCAAAATAGATCTGTATATTGGGAGGGGACTTTAATGCCATAAGTAATCACATAGAGAAATGGGGAGGGAGCCGAAAAGTAGCTCAAGTGGCCATCGATTTTAAGGGTTGGATCAATAAAAATAATTTTATGGAAATTAAACGGCTAAAGATTCATTCACATGGAATAATAGAAGAAGAGGTTTTAGCAACATAGCAAAGAAATTAGATAGATTCTTTCTTAAAGGAATTCTAATGGAATTCCCTTATACCCTTTTTGCGGACATTATCCCTGCATCTGGATCAAATCATTATCTTGTCCTGCTAACCATCAAAGAATATATAAGGCCCTTAAGGTACCCTTTCAAATTTGAACAAATATGGTTCAAAGATGATAAAATATTAGAGTTAATAGAGCAATGGTGGAAGAAGGCAGATATTTCAGGATCAAAATTATTTAAGGTAGGTAGCAAATTAAAAATAAATAAAAATAAACTGCTTTCATGGAATAAAAATCACTTCGGCAACATCTTTGAGTCAAAGATAAAATTAGAAGAAGAAATGGAAAGGGTTAATAACGTGGTAATTGAAAATGGTGTGGATGAGTCACTATATCTTAGAGAAAACAGGCTATTAGTTATATACAAAGATATCTTAGCTAAGGAAGAAATTTTTTGGAGCCAAAATCCTAGAGAAACCTGGCTTAATGTTGGGGATAAGAATACCAAATTCTTCCATAATAGCTATAAGAAAAGAACTATAAATAGAATAACTAAAATTAGAAATGTTTGTGGTGTTGGTTTAGAGGACCCTATTCGAATAGCAGCTGAGGCTATTAGTTATTATGAGAATATCTTAAATAACTGGGAGGGCTCTAATTTTGGTATTCAAAATGCAATTCTCTCAAGTATCCTAAAGATTATAATAGAGGATCAAAATAAGAACTTGTTGGCCAGATTTTCTAAGGCTAAGGTAGAAGCTACACTAATGCAAATGAACCCAAACAAGGCTCTAGGTATGTATGGGTTCTCAGCCTCCTTCCAAAAATGCTAGCACTTCATAGTTGATGAGATCATAGAGGCCCTAGAAGGGGTGAGGAACTCAAGAAGCCTACTTAAGCAAATTAACAATACCTTTGTAGCTCTTATTCCCAAGAGAGATAGAGCAGAAAGTTTTGATGATTTTAGGCCAATAGTGCTATGTAACACCATCTACAAACTACTCATCAAGACCCTTGCAAATCGAATTAAAAAGTTGCTCCCTTCCTTAATTAGTGAAGAGCAAACAGGCTTCATCCCTGGAAGGTCTATATATGATGGGGTTATCATAGCCCAAGAAGCCATTCATTCTATTCAGTAGAATGGTGAGCTGAGTATGCTAATTAAATTAGACATTAAGAAAGCATATGATAAGGTAGAATGGTGTTTTCTGTGCAAATGTTTAGAAGCCTTTGACTTTGCTAGACAATGGATCAACCTGATATTTGAATGTATTTCCACTCCAAAAATGTCAATCCTTGTAAATGGTACACTAGAGGTTTTTTTTCACCATTTCTAGAGGTTTGAGACATGGAGATCCTATATCTCCCTTCTTATTCATTATAATGGAAAAATCTTTGGGTAGAACAAATATAAATGCTAGAGAAAGGAATATTGTTAAGGGTATCAAAATTACTAGTGAGTTAGCTTCTATCATGCATCAACAATTTGTTGATGACACCATGCTATTTGGCCATGGAGATAGGCAAGAAGCACAACAATTTAAAAATATTCTCGATTCCTACACTAAGGCCTCAAGATAGGAAATCAACAAAGAAAAATCAGAAATTTTTATCTTCAATATGGATTTGAACAAGGAAAATGTAATATGCAACACTCTAAAATTTAAAAGGGGCAATTTTTCATTTAAATACTTGGGGTTGCCCCTTTATAAAGGATGTAGAACCGCAAAATTATGGGATCAACTGGTGTCTCATATAAAGAAGAGAACAAAATCCTGGAAGGGTAAATGGATCTCCTCTGTAGGAAGAGTAGATATGTTAAAATCAGTATTCTCAACTATGCCAATCTATCAATTATCTTGAATGAATCTCTCTATGGAAAAGAAGGAGGAACTAAACAAACACTTGATAACCTTCTTCTGGCAAGGAATGGGGGAAAAAAAGAAAATATCATTATTGGCTTAGGATAAGGTTTGTAGGCCCAAGGAGGAAGGGGGTGTTGGAATCAAAAGTATTAAGGAATAGAGCAAGGATTTAAGGACTAAATCAATTTGGAGAATGTACAAAAACCCTAACTTGAAATGGGTTAAAATCCTAAGCCACAAATACCTGAATAACAATGATCCTACTAGTATTTTCAGGACTGCATCCCCTCTAAGAGGCTCACTTATATGAAACTTTATGTTAGAATGCAAAATCATTATTACTGAAAAATTAACCTGGAACCAAGGCAATGGAGACCAACCCCTGTTCTGGTCTAACTCTTGGGGTGGTCTTACAACTATAGAAAGACTTTCCAACTTGGAGACCTCTAAAACCCTCTTAGAAAATCTATGGGGCAAAAATGTTAGGGATTACATTGAAGTTGAGGATGGGGAAATCACTAAAGGATGGAAATGGAAATCCTTATCTAACATTAACATCCCAGACTGGGAAAGAGATGAGATCACGAGGATCTTCAAAAATAGGAATATAACCTTTCACTCTGGGGTTGATGATCTGGTTTGGGATGGCTTGAAATCTGGAGACTACAATACTAAGTATGGGTATAACTACCTTATTAGAAGATAGTTAAGGCCCAAGTCTAATATACCACTGGAACTTTGTTGGGACAAGAATTGTTCACCTAAGGCTCGCATGTTTTTATGACTATCTTTACAGAACAGGGTCCTAACAACTAACAGATTCAGAAAAATGGGTAATGAAGGACCAAGTAGATGCTCTCTATGTGAAGAAGAAGATGAGGATGTTGACCATATATTACTAACTTGTAGGTTCTCTCACTAATGCTGGATGTGGCTTTGCAACAAGTTGGGATGGAGCTCAACTTTGCCCAACTCTATCTTGAGAATGTTCTAAGCTTGGCCTGTCATGATGGAGTATTGTTTGTATGGCAACCTATAGATAGTGGCACCCTCTATTGTTATCTAGGAGCTATGGAAAGAATGGAATAGACAGGTATTTAAGGATAAACAGATGACTTGAGAATAACTAACAAATAAAATGGAGGTTTCTATCACCGAAATTGTAAATAGTAGGATTATGAATAAGCAAAAAATGATGGCCAAAATGACTTATTGGGATGAGAAGATGAGGGGTAGATGGATTGGGATTAATATTACTCCCTATGTAGGTCCAAGAGCTGAGGAAAATAAATAAAAGAGAGAAGAATGTAGGTGGCAGCCTCCTAAGAATGGATGGTTCAAGCTTAACTTCGATGGTGCATCATGTGGTAATCGTAGTCAAGTAGGCATAGGAGGTTGTCTTTATAATTCAAATGGAATTGAGGTGGCAAGGTTTGCAAAACTAATTGGTTTTGAAACTAACATGGATGAGATGATGGCCCTTGTGGAAGAGCTTCGCATATGTAAAGACAGGAAGGTGGAGAAACTGGCCATTGAAGGTGATTCTGCAATTGTGATTAATGCTTTAATAAAAGCATCTATGCCAAACTAGAAGCTTAATACAATTATAACAAAAGCCCTTTATTTAGTCCAATCATTCAAGAATACAATTTTCAACCATATATATAGAGAGGACAACTCCCATGCAAATGAACTAGCAAATATGGGGGTCGATGGGAAAATCATTATGTAAGGAGGTTGCTTGTTGGAACTCTTAAATCCTTGGAAGGATCGGGATTTGGGAGAATAGAGCAGTTGTAGAAAATTAGTAAATCTAGGATAACTGACAATAATACAGTCAAATATTTAGAAAAGGGTTTAGAGGATTGTTGTTCGTATCACCAAGGGATGACTCAACCTTAGTATATAACTAGTCATCCTTACTATTAACAACTCAGCTGAGCCTAGGAGAATTATAGGATGGTTTTAATTATCTATGGCTTGGTTCTTATATAAGGTATATAATTACATTTATATATACACATATACACTTATATATGCGGGATGGACTGAAATTTGCCATCTTAAAGTAAATATATTAGGACTGAAATTAAGAATATGGTAGAAATTGATACGCTCAATAAAGGTCTCCTCTAAGGTAAATACTTAGGAAAAGGAAGTAGATTAGGCAATCATTATTTATAGCTTTATGGAATGTATTTATATGTAATAAAAAATTTAATAGCAACATAGGGTGGGCTATTGTCCCTTTCAAAGGCTTTAAAAGAGAAGACTCTAAATCGTAAATAATAGTGATGGCTCCGGTGAGGTTGAGACTCTTGCATTCCTAGGGGTTGGTTACTTTAATAGGCAATGACCCCTTAATTAATAATGTAAGTATATGAAACCCACTTCTACAAGTAGAGGTCTTGATAATGAGTACCCTTGATATTAGTATTAAAATGTGTAGCTGGCAGGTCATGATTTATTGGTGAGACGACTAGATCAAGTAGATCTCCATCATCGGTCGTACTTCTCAAGGGACTTCTCACTTAACGTGATATTTTATCGCCATGAGTTATTCGTAGTGTCTTTGGCTATTAATCAGGATGGTCTACCTTTGTTTCTTGTGAAATTTATTTGAATTGTAGTATATAACATCAATGGAGTCGCACATTATGTTGTTTCCTAAGGCAGAGCTTAGGATGATGGCATTTAGGGGTAAGGTCAAACTAGAATGGTGGCGAAGGGTCTTAAATGACTTAGATGATTTATCAGTTAGGGAAATTCATGTAATTATGGGGGAAGATGTGATTAATTATGAACATAGGTTCAGGGTAAACCTTGACATTCCAACGACATTTGCAGAAATCCTTCTGGTGTTCAAGTTGTTGTAGGAAGAAGTAATTAACCTCTACAAAGAAATCTTCAAGGAAAAAT
>NC_081407.1:321720384-321735718 GCF_030272615.1 Cryptomeria japonica
AGAAGGAATATAAAGAAATAATCCAAAAAACAAGATGGAAATGATTTAAATGAAATGAATGAACTACAACTACGCACATGAAAACCTCTTTATGGTTGAATACTATCCAAATACATATGCACATAAAGGAAAGTAAAAATATTTAGGGACTTACCTCAATCAAGTTCCTATTTTGGTGTTTCCCCCTCCACAACAACCAAGATTAATAGATAAAAATAAATAAATGTGTGTGCTCTTATTCTATGTGAATCTAGAGATAAAAATAGTGATAAGAGTGAGATTTATTGATAAGGGATGTGATAAATCCCCAACATTCTCAAAGGAACTAGAAGATAGAACAATATTACCAAAAAATGCTTAGGGCCCTTGTTTACAATGAAGCAATATTTAGTCATGTAAGGTGTAGTGTCGTAAATTGTAACCCTTTGCATTTACACATTCTATTTGGGGTCTTGATTTAGTGTTCCTTCTCTTAGTTCATTTCAAGCCTATTTGGGCCTTATCCTATCCTACTATTATCATATGCTAAGATTGAGACTAGATCCTATATCCTAGGTCTTGATACTCTACCACTACACTTTTTAGTCCATTTTTTAGTGGAAAGGAACCTCGCAACACCCTAGTCCCTAAAAAAGGCCCAAATTCAATTAGGTGTGTGTCAACTCCTACCATTTGTGATTTGGTGCAGGAGCACCTCATGACTAAGATAATAAGAGCAATAAAGGCTAAAGGATACACATGATAATGTGACCTTTTCAATATATGTAATAGGGTAGTCTTATTTGTTTGATGTTTGATTTGTTTGTAATAAACCCCACCTTGTTACCCAATGACATGGATTTGGCAAATTGATAAGCCACTATGGGCATATGGGCCTAGGGGTGTTTGGTTGAGTATTTTTATAGGTTTTTATGTGTTGGAGATGTCTTAGGAAGGTTTTGGACATGTTGAATCACCTCTAGGTAGGCGGATTTAATATATGTCAAAAGTTGCTCAAACTTGACAACTTTTAATGACAACTTTTGGTTGCAAATAGCAACTTCCTTCCAACTGTCACCTTGGTTCAAAAGGTGGTTGATAACTGTTGAGGAAGGTATAAAATTTCATCCCCAATCATCATTGGGAAGAGAGAAGGAATTTGTAAACTTTTGGCATCATTGAAGTAATATATTTATGAGAATTTCTTGCAATTTTGTTATTGCACATGTATCGTACTGTACGATCATTTTGGAATTAGGAAACTAGTGGGATATGTTAGAGTGGCCAATCACCATTCAGATGCATCAATTCTGAGGTCCTAATTTGCCAAGACAAGGAAGAAATCGGCAAATTTCTGGAAGTGTTCTAGATTTGACAGTTATGTTTAGGGTTTTGCAAAGAAATGGCCTTACCTTGCTAATCCTTCATTGGTGGCTCATGAATTTGGAGCGGATGCAAGTATGGCCAATTTATTTTAGTATTTTAAAGTCCTTTTGCAAGTTAGGACTAGTTGGAGGCAAGGGTTTGATGTATTAAGGTGGGCAACTCCAGGTGGCCACCGACAAGTGTAGGCAAACAGGTCTCACATTAGGGGTTAAAGGTCTGATCATGGCCTAAGACTTAGGAATTGATGTATTTGTGATGGATTAAGACTATTTCTTAAGTTTTTTTGGTGAGTTAAGGTCTATGTCTACACACTCCTTTGTAAAATAGGCATAATTGGGCTATACCGGTCTCCTTACTAAAGTAGGGTTTGGATTCTTGCATTCCCTACCAGTAAGAACTCTTACAATATATTTTGTAACTCCCAAAAGGGTATCCAAAACTAGGATTTTTTGTCTGGTCTTTTGGAGAAATCGAGAGTTAAGTGTGGAAAACCGGTCTGGCAGGGCTACTAGGTTTTGTAGGCCTTGTTGCAGTAGTTATCCAAACCGGTAGAGGGAACCTGAATTCAATGATTTAAGAAGGTCTCCCTAACCTAGGGGACTTCAAATCAAACCATAAATAGCCATTGTTGCATTGGAGAAGGGACTAAACCATTTTTGACCATAGAGACCTTGTACCGTTCAATGAAAGAGACCTTGTATCGGTAGTCTTTTGTTTGGAAGAAAGGGATGTGGGACTTGTCAAACTGATATTCCTTAACCCCTGAGAGTGTTGTGTGATTTCTAGGGTCCTTGGTATGTTCTTGGATTAGGGGAACCTATCGTATACTGGCATCGGGACTCTGCATCAGATTGGTATCAGAGAATAGGAGGAATCCTTTTGGGAAGAAGAATAGTAGATGTCCACAGAAGAATCAGAGGGTGAGGCTAGAAGAATGGCTCCAAAGCTGACAAATGTGGAATTGTCCAGGATGGTGCAAGAGAACAAAGAAGAAAATGATCGGCTTAGGAATTTGATTGAGAACTTGGAAGGCAGGTTGGAGAGAGAACCTGATGTCTTAGAGGAAGTGGGAGAAGAAGAGGAGAACCCACAAGGGTAGGAAGAAGAGGAAGTTCCTGTAGAGCATAGGTACCTGGTCAATGCCTTGAAGTCTGTGGAGAGGATAACCATGGACCAAAAATCAAACCTTCCTATTTTTAGTGGGAAGATGGATGTCGATGGAGTGATGGACCAGATAGAGTCCTTAAACAACTTCTTTGAATGTGAAGATATTGCTGACAACCAAAAGATGAAGATTGCCAAGTCAAAAATGCAGGGAGAAGCCCTGACATGGTGGAATTTTGTGCAAGGAGAAAGAGTTAAAGAGGGAAGAGGAATGATCACCTCTTGGAATAAGATGATTATAGAGATCAAGGGAGTATATGTACCCGAGGACTATGAAGTCCAATTACACAAGAGAAGGAAGAATCTCAGATAGAAAGAGATGGATGTGTGTCCCTATACTGAAGAATTTTAGAAATTGAGTATAAAGTCTAAGAAGGTTGAAGATGAAAGTGAAAGAGTGGCAAGGTATCTATACAGACTAAGGTGGAATATACAAGAAGAGTTGAACCTCTTGTGCCCTGACACTATTCATAGATGCTATTAATTAGCATTAAAGGTAGAGGAGAAGCTCAAAAGAAGACAAGAGAAGAGCAATAGAGGAAGGGGTAAGCAACGAAGAGGAAGGAGCAACTTCAGAGGAAGAGGATCAAATTTTGAATTTCAAGGAGAGAGAAGTCAAGACTCCTCAAGAAATGATAGCAACAACAAAGCAAACTTCAGAGGTAGAAGGCCAAATTTCAGAGGAAGATCATCAGGAAGAGGAGTAGGACCAATAAAATGTTTTAACTGCAACCAAGAGGGACACATTGCCAACAGATGCCTAGAGAAGATGGGGTCTAGTTCCCAAGGAGAAAGGAGACCCAATCTAACTCAAGAATCAGATTACCAAGGCAGTAGTAAACCTGATTCATATGATTATCCAGAGACTGGAAATGCATTGATGTTGAGAAGAACCCTCTTGAAGGTACCAACACCTATGGAGCCACCTCAGAGGAAGACTATCTTCCGCACCACTTGCCAATCAAAAGGAAAGGTATGTAAAGTTCTGGTTGACTGAGGGTCTACTGATAGTTTTGTGTCAATAGAAATGGTAGAGAAGTTTAAATTGAGGAGGATACCCCATCCATACCCCTATAAGGTGTCTTGGCTCACAAAAGGGCAACAAACTCTTGTAGAAGAATAGTCATGGGTAGAATTCCAGATAAGAGCATATAAAGATAAGATTTTGTTTAATGTTGTTAACATTGATGCTTGTCACCTCTTGTTTGGAAGACCATGGTAGTATGACCTCAAAGAACACCATGATGGCTTTAGGAATACCTATTCCATCACAAAGAATGGTAAGGTCATAGAGCTACTACCCCTGACTGAAAACAATGAAGAGCAGAAAGAAACTGAGTCCAAAGCGATGATGATGGAGGGCAAACCATTCCTCAAGGAGATAAAGATGGAAGAAGGAAAATGTTTTGCATTGCTTCCAATACCAACCTCAAAGGGGAATCCTGCTGCAGATGATAGGGCAAAAGGAAAGGACAAGGAACTCAGTTTGGAAGTGAAGGAGATCATTGGCAGATACCAAGGAATAGTTGCAGATGGAGTACCTAGGAGTTTGCCACCAATGAGAGAGATTAGTCACGGTATTGACTTGATCCCAAGGGCCACATTACCTAGCAAGGCTGCATACAAACTCAAGGCACAACAAAATGAGGAAATGGCAAGGCAAATTCAGGAGTTGCTAGATTTTGATATGATTGGAAAGAACCTTAACCCATGTGAAGTACCGATAGGTTTGGCACCCAAAAAGGATGGAACATGGAGGATTTGTACTGACTCAAGAGCTCTCAACAAGACCACCATAAGGTATAGATCTCCAATACCTAGGATAGAGGATTTGCTTGACTATTTGTGGGGGGTACAATATTTTTCTAAAATTGATTTAAAGAGTGGATACCACCAAATTAGAATTACTCCTAGTGATGAGTGGAAAACAACCTTCAAAACAAATGAAGGGTTGTATGAATGGAAGGTTATGCCATATGGTTTGTCTAATGCCCTAATTACATTCATGAGACTCATGAATGAAGTTTTGAAAGAATTCACAAGGAAGTTTGTAATAGTGTATTTGGATGACATCCTATTATTTAGTAGGACAAAGGAAGAACACTTTAGGCATCTAGACATGGTTTTGAAAAAGTTGAGTGAAGAGGAATTGATGATCAATATGGAGAAGTTTTTGTTCATGCAGGAAGAGCTCATCTACCTAGGATTTGTGCTCTCCAAAGGTCACTTGAAGATGGATCAGGATAAGATAAATGCAATTTTTTCTTGGCCTACTCCTAAGACTATTGGTGAAGTTAGAAGTTTCCATGGATTAACCCCATTTTATAGAAAGTTCATAAGAGGTTTCAGTCAGATATGTGCTCCAATGTTGGAAAAAATAAAAGGTGGTCAAAAGTGCAGGCTTTCTTAGACAAAGGAGGCAGATGAGGCATTTGAAACTCTCAAGAGAAAGGTAGCTCAACAACCGGTACTTGCTTTACCTGATTTTAACAAAGTGTTTCAGATTTAATGTGATGCTAGTCATGTGGCCATAGGAGAAGTCATAAGCCAAGAAGGCAAAAACTATAGCATTCTTTAGTGAAAAACTCAATGAGGCAAAGAGAAGATATTCTTCTTATGACCTAAAAATGTATGCACAAGTTCAGGCATTGAAAAATGGAGACACTATCTGCTACAAAAGGAATTTTTGATCTATACTGACAACCAAGCCTTGAGTTTCATTAATAGCCAAGAAAAGATAAGCCATAGGCATGTGAAGTGGGTAGAATCCCTACAAGCCTATACCTTTTCCATAAAAGACAAGAAAGGAGTAGCCAACAAAGTGGCTGATGCACTGAGTAGGAGAGTGTTAACCATATCTAAAATCCAATTGGAAAGCACTGGGATTGATGCGATGAAAGATATGTATGCTGCAGATGAGGTCTTTAAGGAGGTTTACAAGGCATGTACTAAATTTGGTGAATGGTGTCATGTGGATTTTTCTGATTTTCTGATCCAAGATGGACTTCTTTTCAAAGGTGGCAAATTGTGCATACCAAAGTGCTCAATGAGGACTAATATCATCAAATAAAATCATAGTGGAGCTATGGAAGGTCATTTTGGTTTGGACAAGACACTTGAATTAGTAAGAAGGAACTACTTTTGGCCCAAATTGCATGTTGATGTAAGGAAATTTGTACATGCCTGCACCATTTGCCAAAAGGAAAAAGGTAGAAGTCAATGCTGGTCTCTATCAAACCTTACCCATTCCCTTAAGACCTTGGGAAAGTGTGTCAATGGACTTTGTAATGGGTTTACCTAGGACCCAAAAGGGGTTTGACAGTGTATTTGTGATAGTAGATAGGTTTAGTAAAATGGCACATTTATTGCCATGTAAGTCCACTAGTGATGCATCTTATATAGCAGATTTGTTTTTCAGAGAAGTAGCAAGGATTCATGGACTTCCATTGAACATAGTGTCTGATAGGGATGTCAAATTTGTTGGCCATTTTTTGAGAACTCTGTGGAGGAAACTTGGCACCAATTTGTCCTTCTCATCAGGCTATCATCCACAAACCCATGGGCAGACATAAGTAGTAAACTAGTCATTAGGTAATTTGTTGAGATGTCTTAGAAGGCATCATAGTGAAAAGTGGGATTCAATCTTACCTTAGGCAGATTTGTCCTACAATGACACTTTAAATAGAAGCACAGGGAAGTCACCATTTTAGATTTTGTATGGGTTGCATCCAAGAGGGGTATTAGAGTTGAGAAAACCACCCCATATGGATCCCATAATTGCAAATGGTGAGAGGTTTGCTGAACCCATAAAGGAAGTTCATGAGCAAGTCAAAATACAACTTCAAAAGTCATAAGAAAAATACAAAGAACATGCAGATCAGAAAAGGAGAGAGGTATAATTTCAAGCTAGAGATTTGGTTTGGGCAAATATGAAGAAGGAAAGGTTACCCAAGGGAAAACACACTAAGCTCATGCAACAGAAAGTAGGACCATGTCAAATCTTGAAGAAGTTTGGCACCAATGCTTATGAAATTCAATTACCATCAGACCTTGGCATATCTCCTATTTTTAATGTTTGTGATCTAACTGCTTTTAAAGGTGACTCTAATGCAGGTAACTCACAATAGGTCCTAGAAGAAGCAACATATATAGATTTTCCCAAACATGAGAAACCTAAGCTTGAAAAAGTGTTGCATACCAAGATTGTAAAGAAGACTAGGAACAATGAGTACAAACAATACTTGTTCAAATGGAAAGAAAAACCAGACTCTAAAGCCATTTGGTTGAATGAAGAGCAGATCAAGAAGCATGGCACTACACTACATGACCTCATCTCAAGTGGACTTGAGATTCATTCACCCCGAGAGTATGGTGCAAGAGCACCTCATGACTAAGATAATAAGAGAAATAAAGTATAAAGGAAACACATGAGAATTTGACCTTTTCAATCTATGTAATAGGTTAGTATTGTTTATTTGATGTTTGATTTGTTTGTAATAAACCCCACCTTGTTACCCAATGACATGGATTTGGTAAATTAACAAGCCACCATGGGAATATGGGCCTAGAGGTATTTGGTTGAGTATTTTTCTAGGTTTTTCCATGTTCGAGATGTCTTAGGAAGGTTTATGACATGTTGAAGTACCTCTAGATAGGCATATTTAACATATGTAAAAAGTTGCTCAAACTTGACAACTTTTAATGACAACTTTTGGTTGCAAATAGAAACTTCCTTCCAATGGTCACCTCGGTTTAAAAGGTGGTTGATAACGATTGAGGAAGGTATAAAATTTCATCCCCAATGATCATTGGTAGGAGAGAATGACTTTGTAAACTTTTGGCATCATTGATGTAATATATTTCTGAGAATTTCTTGCAATTTTGTTATTCTACGTGGTGTATCGTACTGTACAATCATTTTAGAATTAGGAAACTAGTGGGATGTGTTAGAGTGGCCAATAACCTTTTAGGTTCATCAAGTCTGAGGTCCTAATTCGCCAAGACAAGGAAGAAATTGACAAATTTCTGGAAGTGTTCTAGATTTGACAGTTTTGTCTAGGGTTTTGTAAAGGGATGGCCTTACCTTGCTGATCCTTCATTGGTGGTTCATGGATTTGGAGGGGATGCAAGTATGGCCAATGTATTTTATGACTTTAAAGGCCTTTTGCAGGTTAGGACTAGTTGGAGGTGAGGGTTTGATACATTAAGGTGGGCAACTCCAGGTGGCCGCCGACAAGTGTAAGCAAACATGTCTCACATGAGAGGTTAAAGGTCTGATCATGGCATAAGACTTAGGAATTGGTGTATTTGTGATGGCTTAAGAGTATTCCTTGACTTTTTTTGGTGAGTTAAGGTTTGTGTCTACACACTCCTTTGTAAAATAGGCCTAATTGGGCTATATCGGTCTCCTAACCAAAGTAGGGTTTGGATTCTTGCATTCCCTACTAGTACGAACCCTTAGGATATGTTTTGTAACTCCCAAAATGGTATCCAAAACTAGTATTTTTTGTCTGGTCTTTTGAAGAAATAAATAGTTAAGTGTGGAAAACCGGTCTGGAAGGGCTATTAGGTTTTGTAGGCCTTGTTGCAACAGTTACCCAAACCGGTAGAGGGAGCCTGAATTCAATGATTGAAGGAGGTCTTCCTGACCTAGGGGACTTCAAATCAAACCTTAAATAGCCATTGTTGCATTGGAGAAGGTACCAAACCATTGTTGACTGTAGAGACCTTGTACTGGTCAATGAAAGAGACCTTGTACCAGTAGTCTTTTGTTTGGAAGAAAGGGACGTGAGACTTTTCAAATTGATATTCCTTAACCCCTGGGAGTTTTGTATGATTTATAGGGTCTTTGGTGTGTTCTTAGATTAGGGGAACCTATCCTATACTAATATCGAGACTCTGCATCAGATTTGATCCTAATATTTTCATTTAATTGTTGGATGTTGGGCTAAATTTCTAAATAGCTTGAGAATACTATATAAATAAATTATTTATCATTCACAAAGTCTAAGAAGAAGTTATTATCGTAATTCAGGAGTCATAATTCAGTCCATTCAAGACAAGATTTGAGTACAAGGAGTAGCAAGCTACAACAACTTATCTTCATGTATTATTTCATGATAAATTGTGCTCTGTTTTGTCATGTTATTACATCAATACTTGGAGGACCTATCTACAGAGAATTTAATCACCACCATTATCAATTTTAAGGTATAATCTCTTCAATTCAACATTTTAATTTTGATTTAGCCCCTACTCTACTAGCGCTAATCTCTCTTTTACATCATCATATTAGCTATTGTGGAAGTGAGAACACCAACACAAGGTTTGACTTAGGAAATCCCCTACACAAAATAACCATTTTTTCCCTCTTTCATTTTTGTAGACCTATAGATCCAATGAGTAAGAATTATAGAATTGCGCAAAGTAGACATCAACAAATAGTCTCAAACTTCAAATAGTTCAAAACCTCTAGACTATGTTGAATTACACACTTGTCTAATATTATGGGAAATGATCTCATAGGTCCTCCAAATTATTTTATAACCTTCTTGTCGATTTGGACACCCTTACGACTAGGGTTCCTTTCTCCATAGTCTGGTATAATTTGCTTCAAATTGCAACAATGGGTTTTTCTATATATCTCATTTCTAGATCTAAGGTTCTATGTTGGTTTATTGTTTTGTATTTCATTGTTTATGTTGTAAGTTATTATTGGGCCTGTGCACAAAGATGGTGGTCAGAAAAGTGGAGACCACCCCAAAAAAACTTGGAAAAGCAGGCAGCGCGTACATGGTTTTAAACTTTCAAATTCCCGCGTACGCGCTTAGGTTTGTTCTTCCCAAGCCTAGATAAGGTAGCGCGTACGCGCTGCATTTAGGAAATTGAGCCGTGCTACGGCTAGGAAAATTAGCGCGTATGCACTTCTTATAGGAAAATGAGCGTGTATGCACTAATAATCCTAGTAAAACCGCATACGTGGTGCCTGATAAAAAAAGTTTTTTAAAAAAACTGGGTCCTCATTTACCCGAAAAGCGCATTTTTTAGTTTGTTTTTTCCCATTTTCTAACCTAAACTGTGAATGGGGTGTT
Source organism: Cryptomeria japonica (assembly GCF_030272615.1). Classification (NCBI taxonomy): domain Eukaryota; kingdom Viridiplantae; phylum Streptophyta; class Pinopsida; order Cupressales; family Cupressaceae; genus Cryptomeria; species Cryptomeria japonica. The sequence continues at coordinate 321,730,005 of NC_081407.1, forward strand.
AAATTTGTCCTCCAGGATATGGATCAAGGTTAGTTTTTGTTTATTTTTGTCTTTCTTTCTGGTTTATGCAATTTGTTTTACATTTTGAATTTAATTTCATTAATTTTGATTAGGTTTTTTCATTTTTTGTTACAAAAACCAGATTCTTCTAATCCAGAACAAGAAAAACCAAATGCACCTCCTGAAAACCCACAAGAACAACCAAATGCACCTCCTAAAAACACATAAGAACAACCCCCAATTCCTCCTTTTGACCGCACAGCCGAAACACAGGAAGAATTAATTAATCAATTAGGGCAAAATACATCCAAAATCAATAGACTGATTGTAAAATTGAAAACTTCTGAACTTGACCATCATCAATCCCTCGCCACTAGGCTAGAAACATTAGCTAGTGGTGCCATAGCTGTTTCCACAAAAATTACCAAATGGGGAAGCTTTAGAGATAGGTGTCGTCAATTCTATGCCAATGGGCTATCATACGATGGATTTAAAAACAAAAATATTTCTAAACAACAAATATGTGCCCTTTTTGTTGACCCCAAAATTGGTCAGTCATTACCTCCTAATGCAAAGAGGTTTCCCATACATTGGTGTACCAATGTGCAGATGAAGAATCTTTTTTGGCAGAGGTGGTGGATGGTCTTTGACGATCCACCTTGTAATAATTATGAGGTGCCATTATATTTTTTGAGAAAAATATATTGTGAGTTTGTGCTTGATGCTCACCCAAATTATTTTGACATGAGAGAGTTTCATGGTAGAGGTGGTGGCTCTGCCCAAGATAGACTTGGAGCCTGTAGGCGATTAGCTACGGAGAGTCACCGCCCCCTAGCACCCAAACCCAAGGTGCATCAGGCTATCCCATTAGAGCTGAAAGAGTTGATGGAGCTATGGACTCTTCAGGCGGCCACAACATTGACTGGTGCTATCATCCAACATGGGACATCATTAGCACACCCTATTGTATTGGATGATGAGTCGTTAGAGGGCGACATAGAGCCCATCGAGCATATGTGTGTCAGTTTCTTGGGGATATGCTCGGGGATAGATGATGCAGCCAGTGCAGATGGATACTCATATCATCTATGCACGATTTGCGGTTGTAGATGTCAGGCTCACACGGTTGAGGATGTCGCGCTGATAGATGAGTTGATGGACATGGTGTTTGCCCATGAGCCATAGACACAGGTGTGTTGATTTGAATTCATAACATTTTATTTATCATTCACTTTAATTTTGTAATTACATAAATGAATTTTCATTTATACATCGATTTAAATTGAGACAAATAATATGCATTTCAGGATGCAGCAGCGGTATCCCATACACCTCCCCCAGTTACCTCAGCTGCAACTTCGACACCTGAGGTATAAATTTTGTAACATGTTAAAATAGAATAGTACACTTTGAATTCAAAAAAATACAAGATATACTAACTATCTTTAATGTTTGGTCCAATTTTTGGTTTGTAGGTGTTGACAGGGGATGAAATGTCCCAGATTGATGACATCACACTCTCAGCGATTGATTTTGGCCTACAAGGCTATACGGTATGATATTTTGTACAACTCTTTAAATTATGTATTGTTTTGATGGAATATGCAAGTCATTTCATTTTAGATTTTTAAAATTATGTTTAATTTATTACCTGTACTAATATCTCATGTTAATTTTGTGTTTTTAGGGTACCCCCTCCGCGTCTAGGGCTCGTCCTAAGAAAAAGAATTCCTGGAAGATGCCAAAACGTGTGAAGAAGGTAATTGAACACATTTTTAGTTGTACAATTGTTTGAAAATGTTGAAATCAAGTATTAGTTAGGGTTTGTAGATTGATTAGTGTTTTTTATTTATTTTACATGTACAACAGCCATTGAGCTTTGTGGATATGTTGAATGCACCTGATTTGCCCGCGGATTAAGAGAGGGCAGAGGTATGTATCTCTACTTTATTTTCTTGATTTCATGATTATATGCATGCGTACATGTGAACTTGTGATATATTATAATCTTATAAATTTTTTCATACAGGAAATATCCACGCCTATTTCGTCAATGGTGAACCCTCCTCCTTGCACTGGAGAAGCATCTCAGGATCCGGTACACTTTTGTTTGATATGTAAAATTAATTGTTTTCAACCTTCAATACTTATCATTATATTAATTGTATTTAATCTTTGTACATTTTTTGTATAGGTAATAGCATCAATTTCTACATCGATGGTGAGCCATCCTCAGTCCATTGGAGAAGCATCTCAGGCATAGGTACGTCATTGTTCTGTATATTATAGCTTTTAAGTGTTTTTGATATATTTATGTTAGTACATTATATTAATTGTATATTTAATCTACAATAAACTCCTTCATGGTACGGCCATAATGTGGATCAATTTAAGTACGTCTTCAAGAAAACTCCTAAGAGTGACAAGGAGAGGAGAGCGAAGACATTAGCTCCTAGATCAGCCGATGAGGCAATCTACATTTCAATTGCAAAGGAATTAAAGTTAAATGCATAGTTATGATGTTAATTGTGAACTATTTTCTACAAAAGAATTCTAACTTGGCTTTTGAATTGTGGTTTCGTAGTCATCTACAGAGCCGCGTACTGCGCCGAAGAGGCTTGATTTTGATGATACACCTGAAGTTTAGGATCATATATTTTAGTTTTGGTCATAGAATGACCAATACATGTAGATATATTCTAAATTTTTATTGTATATCGATTTGGACATGGCATATGCCACATTTTTGTAATACTTGTATTGACTTGGCAGACATGCCTTTATATATATATAAATATCGATTTTCGATCAAATAAATGTGTAATGAGTTCATTATTTTGTATTAGTTGTATTTTGTGGTTGTCCTTTTATAAATTTAAATGAATATTTGCATATGTAACCAACAATATGAATATAGACAACAAAAATATATGATATAAGGCATTGCAATCATGGAATATGATTTGATAAAATTTCTAAAATATTGAATTAACCCTATAAAACTCCTTGAATTCAGTTCATTATTGTGTATTCACTGTATTTGGTGGCTACCCTTTTATAAATTTAAATGAATATTTGCATATGTAATTAACAATATGAATATAAACAACAAAAATCGACAATATGAATTTAAACAACAATGTGTTTGGTGCGAGTGCACCCTCACGCTCGCAATGGTCAAATTTTGTTCCTCATATGCACAAACCGACGTTGCGAGCGCATCCGGGTGGGCAGGTTTATGCTAGGCATGCCCCTGTTGTGCATCCCAAAGCACCAGAATGTCAAGAGTCATACCCTACCAGTGTGATCTCTCAAGTGCCCTGAGTCCAAAAAATTGTCAAAATTTGACGGACTGTTTCTTCCAATCCACGACACATACGGTCGATCTGTTTAATCCCGTGGGGTCGCGTGAGGCTCCTCTACTATGGCCTATCTCAGTTTTTGACGACTCAGAGCCATTTTCAATTAGTAGCATTTTTTCACCTGCTCAAAAAACCGTCAGTTGCTTGCAAGGAAAAGTTACAAGATTGGCTAGAATTGATTTTGTTCCTCGTGTGCACAAACAGACGTCACGAGTACATCCAGGTGGGCATGTTTATGCTAGGCATGCCCTTGTCATGTATCCCAAAGCACCAAAACGTCGAGAGTCATACCCTACCGGTGAGATCTCTCAAGTGCCCTGAGTCCAAAAAATTGTCAAAATTTGATGGACTATTTCTTCCAATCCATGACACATATGTTCAATCTGTTTGATCCTATGGGGTCGCGTGAGGCTCCTCTACAATGGCCTATCTCAATTTTGATGACTCGGAGCCATTTTCAATTAGTAGCACTTTTTCGCCTGCTCAAAAAACCGTCAGTTGCTTGCAAGGAAAAGTTGCAAGATTGGTTAGAATTGATTTTGTTCCTCATGTACACAAACCAACATTACGAGTGCATCCAGGTGGGCATGTTTACGATAGGCATGCCCCTGTCATGCATCCCAAAGCACTAGAACGTCGAGAGTCATACCCTACCGGTGAGATCTCTCAAGTGCCCTGAGTCCAAAAAATTGTCAAAATTTGACAGACTGTTTCTTCCAATCCACGACACATACGATCGATCTGTTTGATCTTGTGGGGTCGCGTGAGGCTCCTCTACAATGGCCTATCTCGATTTTCAATGAATAGAAGCCATTTTCAATTAGTATCATTCTTTCGCCTGCTCAAAAAACCGTCAGTTGCTTGCAAGGAAAAGTTGCAAGATTGGTTAGAATTGATTCTGTTCCTTGTGTGCACAAACTGACATCATGAGCGTGTCTGGGTGGGTATGTTTATGCTAGGCATTCCCCTATCATGCATCCCAAAGCACTAGAATGTCGAGAGTCATACCCTACTGGTGAGATCTCTCAAGTGCCTTGAGTCCAAAAAATTGTCAAAATTTGACGGACTATTTTTTCCAATCCACGATACATACGGTTGATCTATTTGATCCTGTGGGGTCATGTGAGGCTCCTCTACAATGGCCTATCTCGGTTTTCGATGAATTGAAGCCATTTTCAATTAGTAGCATTTTTTCGCCTACTCAAAAAACCATCAGTTGCTTGCAAGGAAAAGTTACAAGATTGGCTAGAATTGATTCTGTTCCTCGTGTGCACAAATCGACATTGCGAGTACATCCGGGTGGGCATGTTTACGCTAGGCATGCCCCTGTCATGCATCCTAAAGCACCAGAATGCCGAGAGTCATACCCTACCGGTGAGATCTCTCAAGTGCCCTGAGTCCAAAAAATTGTCAAAATTTGATGAACTATTTCTTCCAATCCATGACACATACGGTCGATCTGTTTGATCCCGTGGGGTCGCGTGGGGCTCCTCTACAATGGTCTATCTCAGTTTTTGATGACACGAAGCCATTTTCAATTAGTAGCATTTTTTCGCCTGCTCAAAAAATCGTCAGTTGCTTGTCAATTAGATACTTTGGTTTCCTACGAATGATTCTAGGAGGTGTTAACATCGGTGCATTATGTACATTCAATTCATCAAGTAGAGAAGGTGTAATATGTTCACCATTTAATTGACTATTCAATGCGGTATCTTCTTCAATTGCATTAGGTTCAAACGGTAAATTATCAAATGTTTCTTCTTCAATTGCATTAGGTTCAAATGGTAAATTATCAAATGTTTCTTCTTCAATTGCATTAGGTGCATTATATTCATTTGGTAAATTGAATTGAGATGTTGAGGTTGACATACCTTCTTCTCCCATTGTTCTTATGTCATGCAATTTCTTCATACGCTACCTTTGTCTTTCCTTTTGAGCCTCTCATTGTTCCATTGTTCCTCGCTTGTTCTTTCCAAGGTTGAGATCGGTTGACCTAAATAGAATCATATTACATATATATGTAAAGAAAAGTTCAAAAATAAATAAATAACCATAAGTATGCATCTTATCACTATTTTTTGGAATCAAACTATTAAACAATCACAATTTAATCATTTGAAACCATGCAAAAACAAAAAACTAATAAAAAACAACAATTCAATCATTTGAAATCATGCAAAAAACAAAAAATTCACTTACTTTTATGTATACAACAGTGATAGAAGTGTAGACATAGTTCCAGTGGGGCCTTCAATGACCTCAAAAAATTCTATTGAGGTCATTGAGGCTCTTGGGCAACTAAAACTATGTCTATAAACCACGTATGCGTTGCTAGGCCATAAAATGTTGGCA